>NW_027274084.1:0-136982 GCF_030028105.1 Mobula birostris
CTGGCAGCGTCCGTCAGGGGTTCTCACTGACCTGGTCCGAATACTATCATCCTGGCAGCGTCCTTCGGGGGTTCTCAATGACCAAGTCCGAACACAGTCATCCTGGCAGCCTCCGTCAGGGTTCTCACTGTCCAGGTCAGAATACCGTCATCCTGGCAGCCTCCGTCAGGGGTTCTCACTGACAAGGTCCAAACACGGTCATCCCTGGCAGCCTCCGTCAGGGGTTGTCACTGAACAGGACCGAATACTGTCATCCTGGCAGCCTCCGTCACGGGTTACCACTGACCAAGTCCGAACACCATCATCCTGGCAGCCTCCGTCAGGGGTTCTCACTGACAAGATCCAAACACCGCCACCCTGGCAGCCTCCATCAGGGTTCTCACTGACCCGGTCTGAACATCGTCATCTTGGCCGCGTCCGTCAGGGGTTCTCACTGACCAGGTTCAAACACGGTCATCCTGGCAGCCTCCGTCAGGGTTCGCACTGACCAGATCCAAACACCGTCAACCTGGCAGCCTCCATTAGAGGTTCTCACTGGCCAGGTCCAAACACCGTCATCCTGGCAGCGTCCGTCAGGGGTTCTCACTGACCAAGTCCGAACTCAGTCATCCTGGCAGCCTCCGTCAGGGGTTCTGACTGACCAGGTCCGAATACTATCACCCTTGCGGCCTCCGTCAGGGGTTCTCACTGACGAGGTCCAAACACCATCAATCTGGCGGTCTCAGTCAGGGGTCTCACTGACCAACTCCGAACACAGTCATCCTGGCAGCCTCTGTCAGTGGTTCTCACTGACCAGGTACGAACGCCGTTATCCTGGCAGCCTCCATCAGGGGTTCTCACTGACCAGGCCAAACACCGTCATCCTGGCAGCGTTCATCAGGGGTTCTCAATGACCAAGTCAGAACACAGTCATCCTGGCAGCCTCCGTCAGGGGTTCTCACTGTCCAGGTCCGAATACCGTCATCCCGGCAGACTGACCAGGTCCGAACACCATCATCCTGGCAGCCTCCGTCATTGGTTCTCAATGACCAGTCCAAACACGGTCATCCTGGCAGCCTCCATCAGGGGGTGTCACTGAACAGGACCGAATGCTGTCATCCTGGCAGACTCCGTCAGGGGTTCTCACTGACCAGGCCCAAACACGGTCATCCTGGCAGCCTCCGTCAGGGGGTGTCACTGAAAGACAGACCGAATGCTCTCATGCTGGCAGCCTCCGTCAGGGGTTGTCACTGAACAGGACAGAATACCGTCATCCTGGCAGCCTCCGTCAGGGGTTCTCACTGACCAAGTCCTAACACCATCATCCTGGCAGCCTCCGTCAGGGATTCTCACTGACCAGATCCAAACACCGCCATCCTGGCAGCCTCCATCAGGGGTTCTCACTGACCAGGTCTGAACATCGTCATCCTGGCAGCGTCCGTCCGGGGTTCCAGGTTCAAACACGGTCATCCTGGCAGCCTCCGTCAGGGGTTCGCACTGACCAGACCCAAACACCGTCATCCTGGCAGCCTCCATTAGTGGTTCTCACTGACCAGGTCCAATCACCGTCATCCTGGCAGCGTCCGTCAGGGGTTCTCACTGACCAAGTCCGAACACAGTCATCCTGGCAGCCTCCGTCAGGGGTTCTCACTGTCCAGGTCCGAATACCGTCATCCTGGCAGACTGACCAGGTCCGAACACCATCATCCTGGCAGCCTCCGTCAGGGGTTCTCACTGACCAGGTCCAAACACCGTCATCCTGGCAGCGTCCGTCAGGGGTTCTCACTGACCAGGTCCAAACACGATCATCCTGGCAGCCTCCGTCAGGGGTTGTCACTGAACAGGACCGAATACTGTCATCCTGGTAGCGTCCGTCAGGGGTTCTCACTGACCAGGTTCAAACACGGTCATCCTGGCAGCCTCCGTCAGGGCTTCTCACTGACCATCTCTGAACACCATCATCCTGACAGCCTCCGTCAGGGGTTCTCACTGACCAGGTCCGAAATCTGTCTTCCTGGCAGCCTCCGTCAGAGTTTCTGACAGACCTGGTCCTAGCACCGTCATCCTGGCATCGCCGTCAGGGTTTCTCACTGACCAGGTACAACCACCGTCATCCTGGCAGCGTCCGTCAGGGCTTCTGACTGAACAGGTTCGAACGTCGCCATCCTGGCAGCCTCCGTCAGGGGATCTCACTGACCAGGTCCGAACACTGTCATCCTGGCAGCTTCCGTCAGGGGTTCTCACTGACCAGGTCCAAACACGGTCATCCTGGCAGCCTCCGTCAGGGGTTGTCACTGAACAGGACCGAATACTGTCATCCTGGCAGCCTCCGTCATGGGTTCTCACTGAACAGGTCCGAATACCGTCATCCTTGCGGCCTCCGTCAGGGGTTCTCACTGACCAGGCCCAAACACCGTCATCCTGGCAGCATACGTCAGGGGTTCTCACTGATCAGGTCCGAATACCGTCATCCTGGCAGCCTCCATCAGGGGTTCTCACTGATCAGGTCCAAACACCATCAATCTGGCAGCCTCCGTCAGCGGTTCTCACTGATCAGGTCCGAACGCCGTTATCCTGGCAGCCTCCGTCAGGGGTTGTCACTGACCAGGACCGAATACTGTCATCCTGGCAGTCTCCGTCAGGGGTTCTCACTGACCAGGTCCGAACGCCGTTATCCTGGCAGCCTCCGTCAGGGGTTCTCACTGACCAGACCCAAGCACCGTCATCCTGGCAGCCTCTGTCAGGGGTTCTCAATGACCAGGTCCAAACACCATCATCCTGGCAGCCTACGTCAGGGGTTCTCACTGACCAGGTCCGAGTACTGTCCTCCTGGCAGCCTCCGTCAGCGGTTCTCACTCACCAGGTCCGAATACCGTCATCCTTACGTCCTCCGTCAGGGGTTCTCACTGACCAGGTCCGAATACTGTCATCCTGGCAGCGTCCATCGGGGGTTCTCAATGACCAAGACCGAACACAGTCATCCTGGCAGCCTCCGTCAGCGGTTCTCACTCACCAGGTCCGAATACCGTCATCCTTGCGGCCTCCGTCAGGGGATCTGACTGACCAGTTCCGAACACCGTCATCCTGGCAGCCTCCGTCAGGGGTTCTCACTGACAAGGTCCAAACACGGTCATCCTGGCAGCCTCCGTCAGGGGTTGTCACTGACCAAGTCCGAACACCATCATCCTGGCAGCCTCCGTCAGGGGCTCTCACTGACTAGATCCAAACACCGCCATCCTGGCAGCCTCCATCAGGGGTTCTCACTGACCAGGTCCGAACACAGTCATCCTGGCAGCCTCCGTCAGGGGTTCTGAGTGATCAGGTCCGAACATCGTCATCCTGGCAGCCTCCGTTAGGGGTTCTGACTGACCAGTTCGGAACACCGTCATCCTGGCAGCCTCCGTCAATGGGTTCCCACTGACCGTCCGAACAGCATCATCCTGGAAGCCTCCGTCAGGGGTTGTGACTGACCAGGAGCCGAATACTGTCATCCTGGCAGTCTCCGTCAGGGTTTCTGACTGACCAGGTCCGAACACCATCATCCTGGCAGCCCTCCGACAGGGTTCTCACTGACCAGGTCCAAGCACCGTCATCCTGGCAGCGTCCGTCAGGGGTTCTCACTGACCAGGTCCAAACACCATCACCCTGGCAGCCTACGTCAGGGGTTCTCACTGACCAGGTCCAAATACTGTCCTCCTGGCAGCCTCCGTCAGCGGTTCTCACTCACCAGGTCCGAATACCGTCATCCTTGCGGCCTCCGTCAGGGGTTCTCGCTGACCAGGTCCGAATACTGTCATCCTGGCAGCGTCCTTCGGGGGTTTTCAATGACCAAGTCCGAACACAGTCATCCTGGCAGCCTCCGTCAGGGGTTCTCACTGACCAGGTCCGAACGCCGTTATCCTGGCAGCCTCCGTCAGGGGTTCTCCACTGACCAGACCCAAGCACCGTCATCCTGGCAGCCTCTGTCAGGGGTTCTCACTGACCAGGTCCAAACACCATCACCCTGGCAGCCTACGTCAGGGGTTCTCACTGACCAGGTCCAAATACTGTCCTCCTGGCAGCCTCCGTCAGCGGTTCTCACTCACCAGGTCCGAATACCGTCATCCTTGCGGCCTCCGTCAGGGTTCTCGCTGACCAGGTCCGAATACTGTCATACTGGCAGCGTCCTTCGGGGGTTTTCAATGACCAAGTCCGAACACAGTCATCCTGGCAGCCTCCGTCAGGGGTTCTCACTGTCCAGGTCAGAATACCGTCATCCTGGCAGCCTCCGTCAGGATTTCTGACTGACCAGGTCCGAACACCATCATCCTGGCAGCCTCCGTCAGGGTTTCTCACTGACCAGGTCCAAGCACCGTCATCCTGGCAGCGTCCGTCAAGGGTTCTCACTGACCAGGTCCAAACACGATCATCCTGGCAGCCTCTGTCAGGGGTTCTCAATGACCAGGTCCAAACACCATCATCCTGGCAGCCTACGTCAGGGGTTCTCACTGACCAGGTCCGAGTACTGTCCTCCTGGCAGCCTCCGTCAGCGGTTCTCACTCACCAGGTCCGAATACCGTCATCCTTGCGGCCTCCGTCAGGGGTTCTAACTGACCAGGTCCGAATACTGTCATCCTGGCAGCGTCCATCGGGGGTTCTCAATGACCAAGACCGAACACAGTCATCCTGGCAGCCTCCGTCAGCGGTTCTCACTCACCAGGTCCGAATACCGTCATCCTTGCAGCCTCCGTCAGGGGTTCTGACTGACCAGTTCCGAACACCATCATCCTGGCAGCCTCCGTCAGGGGCTCTCACTGACTAGATCCAAACACCGCCATCCTGGCAGCCTCCATCAGGGGTTCTCACTGACCAGGTCCGAACACAGTCATCCTGGCAGCCTCCGTCAGGGGTTCTGACTGACCAGGTCCGAACACTGTCATCCTGGCAGCCTCCGTCAGGGGTTCTCACTGACCAGGCCCAAACATCGTCATCCTGGCAGCCTCCGTCAGGGGTTCTCACCGACCAGGTCCAAACACCGTCATCCTGGCAGCCTCCATCAGGGGTTCTCACTGATCACGTCCAAACACCATCAATCTGGCAGCCTCCGTCAGGGGTTCTCACTGATCAGGTCCGAACGCCGTTATCCTGGCAGCCTCCGTCAGGGGTTCTCACTGACCAGGCCCAAACACCGTCATCCTGGCAGCATACGTCAGGGGTTCTCACTGATCAGGTCCGAATACCGTCATCCTGGCAGCCTCCATCAGGGGTTCTCACTGATCAGGTCCAAACACCATCAATCTGGCAGCCTCCGTCAGCGGTTCTCACTGATCAGGTCCGAACGCCGTTATCCTGGTAGCCTCCGTCAGGGGTTCTCACTGATCAGGTCCGAATACCGTCATCCTGGCAGCCTCCGTCAGGATTTCTGACTGACCAGGTCCGAACATCATCATCCTGGCAGCCTCCGTCAGGGGTTCTCACTGACCAGACCCAAGCACCGTCATCCTGGTAGCGTCCGTCAAGGGTTCTCACTGACCAGGTCCAAACACCATCATCCTGGCAGCCTACGTCAGGGGTTCTCACTGACCAGGTCCGAGTACTGTCCTCCTGGCAGCCTCCGTCAGCGGTTCTCACTCACTAGATCCGAATACCGTCATCCTTGCGTCCTCCGTCAGGGGTTCTCACTGACCAGGTCCGAATACTGTCATCCTGGCAGCGTCCATCGGGGGTTCTCAATGACCAAGACCGAACACAGTCATCCTGGCAGCCTCCGTCAGGGGTTCTCACTGACCAGGCCCAAGCACCGTCATCCTGGCAGCCTCTGTCAGGGGTTCTCAATGACCAGGTCCAAACACCATCATCCTGGCAGCCTACGTCAGGGGTTCTCACTGACCAGGTCCGAGTACTGTCCTCCTGGCAGCCTCCGTCAGCGGTTCTCACTCACTAGATCCGAATACCGTCATCCTTGCGTCCTCCGTCAGGGGTTCTCACTGACCAGGTCCGAACACAGTCATCCTGGCAGCCTCCGTCAGCAGTTCTCACTCACCAGGTCCGAATACCGTCATCCTTGCGGCCTCCGTCAGGGGATCTGACTGACCAGTTCCGAACACCGTCATCCTGGCAGCCTCCGTCAGGGGTTCTCACTGACAAGGTCCAAACACGGTCATCCTGGCAGCCTCCGTCAGGGGTTGTCACTGACCAAGTCCGAACACCATCATCCTGGCAGCCTCCGTCAGGGGCTCTCACTGACTAGATCCAAACACCGCCATCCTGGCAGCCTCCATCAGGGGTTCTCACTGACCAGGTCCGAACACAGTCATCCTGGCAGCCTCCGTCAGGGGTTCTGACTGATCAGGTCCGAACACTGTCATCCTGGCAGCCTCCGTCAGGGGTTCTCACTGACCAGGCCCAAACATCGTCATCCTGGCAGCCTCCGTCAGGGGTTCTGACTGACCAGTTCGGAACACCGTCATCCTGGCAGCCTCCGTCAGGGGTTCCCACTGACCAAGTCCGAACAGCATCATCCTGGAAGCCTCCGTCAGGGGTTCTCACTGACTAGATCCAAACACCGCCACCCTGGCAGCCTCCATCAGGGGTTCTCACTGACCAGGTCTGAACATCGTCATCCTGGCCGCGTCCGTCAGGGGTTCTCACTGACCAGGTCCAAACACGATCATCCTGGCAGCCTCCGTCAGGGGTTGTGACTGACCAGGACCGAATACTGTCATCCTGGCAGTCTCTGTCAGGGTTTCTGACTGACCAGGTCCGAACACCATCATCCTGGCAGCCTCCGACAGGGGTTCTCACTGACCAGGTCCAAGCACCGTCATCCTGGCAGCGTCCGTCAGGGGTTCTCACTGACCAGGTCCAAACACGATCATCCTGGCAGCCTCCGTCAGGGGTTGTGACTGACCAGGACCGAATACTGTCATCCTGGCAGTCTCCGTCAGGGGTTCTCACTGACCAGGTCCGAACGCCGTTATCCTGGCAGCCTCCGTCAGGGGTTCTCACTGACCAGACCCAAGCACCGTCATCCTGGCAGCCTCTGTCAGGGGTTCTCACTGACCAGGTCCAAACACCATCATCCTGGCAGCCTACGTCAGGGGTTCTCACTGACCAGGTCCAAATACTGTCCTCCTGGCAGCCTCCGTCAGCGGTTCTCACTCACCAGGTCCGAATACCGTCATCCTTGCGGCCTCCGTCAGGGGTTCTCACTGACCAGGTCCGAATACTGTCATCCTGGCAGCGTCCTTCGGGGGTTCTCAATGACCAAGTCCGAACACAGTCATCCTGGCAGCCTCCGTCAGGGGTTCTCACTGTCCAGGTCAGAATACCGTCATCCTGGCAGCCTCCGTCAGGGGTTCTGACTGACCAGTTCCGAACACCGTCATCCTGGCAGCCTCCGTCAGGGGTTCTCACTGACAAGGTCCAAACACGGTCATCCTGGCAGCCTCCGTCAGGGGTTCTCACCGACCAGTTCCAAACACCGTCATCCTGGCTGCCTCCGTCAGGGGTTCTCACTGATCAGGTCCAAACACCATCAATCTGGCAGCCTCCGTCAGGGGTTCTCACTGATCAGGTCCGAACGCCGTTATCCTGGCAGCCTCCGTCAGGGGTTCTCACTGACCAGGCCCAAACACCGTCATCCTGGCAGCATACGTCAGGGGCTCTCACTGATCAGGTCCGAATACCGTCATCCTGGCAGCCTCCGTCAGGGTTTCTGACTGACCAGGTCCGAACACCATCATCCTGGCAGCCTCCGACAGGGGTTCTCACTGACCAGGTCCAAGCACCGTCATCCTGGCAGCGTCCGTCAGGGGTTCTCACTGACCTGGTCCGAATACTGTCATCCTGGCAGCGTCCTTCGGAGGTTCTCAATGACCAAGTCCGAACACAGTCATCCTGGCAGCCTCCGTCAGGGGTTCTCACTGTCCAGGTCAGAATACCGTCATCCTGGCAGCCTCCGTCAGGGGTTCTCACTGACAAGGTCCAAACACGGTCATCCTGGCAGCCTCCGTCAGGGGTTGTCACTGAACAGGACCGAATACTGTCATCCTGGCAGCCTCCGTCAGGGGTTCCCACTGACCAAGTCCGAACACCATCATCCTGGCAGCCTCCGTCAGGGGTTCTCACTGACTAGATCCAACCACCGCCACCCTGGCAGCCTCCATCAGGGGTTCTCACTGACCCGGTCTGTTCATCGTCATCCTGGCCGCGTCCGTCAGGGGTTCTCACTGACCAGGTTCAAACACGGTCATCCTGGCAGCCTCCGTCAGGGGTTCGCACTGACCAGATCCAAACACCGTCAACCTGGCAGCCTCCATTAGAGGTTCTCACTGGCCAGGTCCAAACACCGTCATCCTGGCAGCGTCCGTCAGGGGTTCTCACTGACCAAGGCCGAACACAGTCATCCTGGCAGCCTCCGTCAGGGGTTCTGACTGACTAGGTCCGAATACTGTCACCCTTGCGGCCTCCGTCAGGGGTTCTCACTGACGAGGTCCAAACACCATCAATCTGGCGGTCTCAGTCAGGGGTTCTCACTGTCCAACTCCGAACACAGTCATCCTGGCAGCCTCCGTCAGGGGTTCTCACTGACCAGGTACGAACGCCGTTATCCTGGCAGCCTCCATCAGGGGTTCTCACTGACCAGGCCCAAACACCGTCATCCTGGCAGCGTTCATCAGGGGTTCTCAATGACCAAGTCAGAACACAGTCATCCTGGCAGGCTCCGTCAGGGGTTCTCACTGTCCAGCTCCGAATACCGTCATCCTGGCAGACTGACCAGGTCCGAACACCATCATCCTGGCAGCCTCCGTCAGGGGTTCTCAATGACCAGGTCCAAACACGGTCATCCTGGCAGCCTCCGTCAGGGGGTGTCACTGAACAGGACCGAATGCTGTCATCCTGGCAGACTCCGTCAGGGGTTCTCACTGACCAGGTCCAAACACGGTCATCCTGGCAGCCTCCGTCAGGGGGTGTCACTGAACAGGACCGAATGCTGTCATGCTGGCAGCCTCCGTCAGGGGTTGTCACTGAACAGGACAGAATACCGTCATCCTGGCAGCCTCCGTCAGGGGTTCTCACTGACCAAGTCCGAACACCATCATCCTGGCAGCCTCCGTCAGGGATTCTCACTGACCAGATCCAAACACCGCCATCCTGGCAGCCTCCATCAGGGGTTCTCACTGACCAGGTCTGAACATCGTCATCCTGGCAGCGTCCGTCCGGGGTTCTCACTGACCAGGTTCAAACACGGTCATCCTGGCAGCCTCCGTCAGGGGTTCGCACTGACCAGACCCAAACACCGTCATCCTGGCAGCCTCCATTAGTGGTTCTCACTGACCAGGTCCAAACACCGTCATCCTGGCAGCCTCCGTCAGGGATTCTCACTGACCAGATCCAAACACCGCCATCCTGGCAGCCTCCATCAGGGGTTCTCACTGACCAGGTTCAAACACGGTCATCCTGGCAGCCTCCGTCAGGGGTTCGCACTGACCAGACCCAAACACCGTCATCCTGGCAGCCTCCATTAGTGGTTCTCACTGACCAGGTCCAAACACCGTCATCCTGGCAGCGTCCTTCAGGCGTTCTCACTGACCAAGTCAGAACACAGTCATCCTGGCAGCCTCCGTCAGGGGTTCTGACTGACCAGGTCCGAATACCGTCACCCTTGCGGCATCCGTCAGGGGTTCTCACTGACGAGGTCCAAACACCATCAATCTGGAGACCTCAGTCAGTGGTTCTCACTGACCAACTCCGAACACATTCATCCTGGCAGCCTCCGTCAGGGGTTCTGACTGACCAGGTACGAACGCCGTTATCCTGGCAGCCTCCATCAGGGGTTCTCACTGACCAGGCCCAAACACCGTCATCCTGGCAGCGTCCATAAGGGGTTCTCAATGACCAAGTCAGAACACAGTCATCCTGGCAGCCTCCGTCAGGGGTTCTCACTGTCCAGGTCCGAATACCGTCATCCTGGCAGCCTCCGTCAGGGGTTCTCACTGTCCAGGTCCGAATACTGTCATCCTCGCAGACTGACCAGGTCCGAACACCATCATCCTGGCAGCCTCCGTCAGGGGTTCTCACTGAACAGGTCCAAACACGATCATCCTGGCAGCCTCCGTCAGGGGTTGTCACTGAACAGGACCGAATACTGTCATCCTGGCAGCGTCCGTCAGGGGTTCTCACTGACCAGGTTCAAACACAGTCATCCTGGCAGCCTCCGTCAGGGCTTCTCACTGACCATCTCTGAACACCATCATCCTGACAGCCTCCGTCAGGGGTTCTCACTGACCAGGTCCGAATACTGTCTTCCTGGCAGCCTCCGTCAGAGTTTCTGACTGACCAGGTCCTAGCACCGTCACCCTGGCATCCTCCGTCAGGGTTTCTCACTGACCAGGTACAACCACCGTCATCCTGGCAGCGTCCGTCAGGGTTTCTGACTGAACAGGTTCGAACGTCGTCATCCTGGCAGCCTCCGTCAGGGGATCTCACTGACCAGGTCCGAACACTGTCATCCTGGCAGCGTCCGTCAGGGGTTCTCACTGACCAAGTCCGAACACAGTCATCCTGGCAGCCTCCGTCAGGGGTTCTGACTGACCAGGTCCGAATACTGTCACCCTTGCGGCCTCCGTCAGGGTTTCTCACTGACGAGGTCCAAACACCATCAATCTGGCGGTCTCAGTCAGGGGTTCTCACTCACCAACTCCGAACACAGTCATCCTGGCAGCCTCCGTCAGGGGTTCTCACTGACCAGCTACGAACGCCGTTATCCTGGCAGCCTCCATCAGGGGTTCTCACTGACCAGGCCCAAACACCGTCATCCTGGCAGCGTTCATCAGGGGTTCGCAATGACCAAGTCAGAACACAGTCATCCTGGCAGGCTCCGTCAGGGGTTCTCACTGTCCAGGTCGGAATACCGTCATCCTGGCAGACTGACCAGATCCGAACACCATCATCCTGGCAGCCTCCGTCAGGGGTTCTCAATGACCAGGTCCAAACACGGTCATCCTGGCAGCCTCCGTCAGGGGATGTCACTGAACAGGACCGAATGCTGTCATCCTGGCAGACTCCGTCAGGGGTTCTCACTGACCAGGTTCAAACACGGTCATCCTGGCAGCCTCCGTCAGGGTTTCGCACTGACCAGACCCAAACACCGTCATCCTGGCAGCCTCCATTAGTGGTTCTCACTGACCAGGTCCAAACACCGTCATCCTGGCGGCCTCCGTCAGGGGTTGTCACTGAACAGGACCGAATACTGTCATCCTGGCAGCCTCCGTCAGGGGTTCCCACTGACCAAGTCCGAACACCATCATCCTGGCAGCCTCCGTCAGGGGTTCTCACTGACCAGGTTCAAACACAGTCATCCTGGCAGCCTCTGTCAGGGGTTTGCACTGACCAGACCCAAACACCGTCATCCTGGCAGCCTCCACTAGTGGTTCTCACTGGCCAGGTCCAAACACCGTCATCCTGGCAGCGTCCGTCAGGGGTTCTCACTGACTAGATCCAAACACCGCCACCCTGGCAGCCTCCATCAGGGGTTCTCACTGACCAGGTCTGAACATCGTCATCCTGGCCGCGTCCGTCAGGGGTTCTCAATGACCAGGTCCAAACACCATCATCCTGGCAGCCTCCGTCAGGGGTTCTCACTGACCAGGTCTGAATACCGTCACCCTTGCGGCCTCCGTCAGGGGTTCTCACTGACGAGGTCCAAACACCATCAATCTGGCGGCCTCAGTCAGTGGTTCTCACTGACCAGGCCCAAAGACCGTCATCCTGGCAGCGTCCATAAGGGGTTCTCAATGACCAAGTCAGAACACAGTCATCCTATCAGCCTCCGTCAGGGGTTCTCACTGTCCAGGTCCGAATACCGTCATCCTCGCAGACTGACCAGGTCCGAACACCATCATCCTGGCAGCCTCCGTCAGGGGTTCTCACTGACCAGGTCCAAACACCGTCATCCTGGCAGCGTCCGTCAGGGGTTCTCACTGAACAGGTCCAAACACGATCATCCTGGCAGCCTCCGTCAGGGGTTGTCACTGAACAGGACCGAATACTGTCATCCTGGTAGCGTCCGTCAGGGGTTCTCACTGACCAGGTTCAAACACGGTCTTCCTGGCAGCCTCCGTCAGGGCTTCTCACTGACCAGGTCCAAACACGGTCATCCTGGCAGCCTCCCTCAGGGGTTGTCACTGAACAGGACCGAATACTGTCATCCTGGCAGCGTCCATCAAGGGTTCTCACTGACCAAGTCCGAACACCATCATCCTGGCAGCCTCCGTCATGGGTTCTCACTGAACAGGTCCGAACGCCGTCATCCTGGCAGCCTCCGTCAGGGGTTCACAGTAACAAGGTCCGAACGCCGTCATCCTGGCAGCCTCCATCAGGGGTTCTCACTGACCATGTCCAAACACCGTCATCCTGGCAGCCTCCATCAGGGGTTCTCACTGATCAGGTCCAAACACCATCAATCTGGCAGCCTCCGTCAGCGGTTCTCACTGATCAGGTCCGAACGCCGTTATCCTGGCAGCCTCCGTCAGGGGTTCTCACTGACCAGGCCCAAACACCGTCATCCTGGCAGCATACGTCAGGGGTTCTCACTGATCAGGTCCGAATACCGTCATCCTGGCAGCCTCCGTCAGGATTTCTGACTGACCAGGTCCGAACACCATCATCCTGGCAGCCTCCGTCAGGGGTTCTCACTGACCGGGTCCAAGCACCGTCATCCTGGCAGCGTCCGTCAAGGGTTCTCACTGACCAGGTCCAAACACGATCATCCTGGCAGCCTCCGTCAGCGGTTCTCACTCACCAGGTCCGAATACCGTCATCCTTGCGGCCTCCGTCAGGGGTTCTCACTGACCAGGTCCGAATACTGTCATCCTGGCAGCGTCCATCGGGGGTTCTCAATGACCAAGACCGAACACAGTCATCCTGGCAGCCTCCGTCAGCGGTTCTCACTCACCAGGTCCGAATACCGTCATCCTTGCGGCCTCCGTCAGGGGTTCTGACTGACCAGGTCCGAATACTGTCATCCTGGCAGCCTCCGTCAGGGGTTCTCACTGACAAGGTCCAAACACGGTCATCCTGGCAGCCTCCATCAGGGGTTGTCACTGAACAGGACCGAATACTGTCATCCTGGCAGCCTCCGTCAGGGGTTCCCACTGACCACGTCCGAACACCATCATCCTGGCAGCCTCCGTCAGGGGCTCTCACTGACTAGATCCAAACACCGCCATCCTGGCAGCCTCCATCAGGGGTTCTCACTGACCAGGTCCGAACACAGTCATCCTGGCAGCCTCCATCAGGGGTTCTGACTAACCAGGTCCGAATACCGTCACCCTTGCGGGCTCCGTCAGGGGTTCTCACTGACGAGGTCCAAACACCATCAATCTGGCGGCCTCAGTCAGGGGTTCTCACTGACCAACTCAGAACACAGTCATCCTGGCAGCCTCCGTCAGGGGTTCTGACTGACCAGTTCGGAACACCGTCATCCTGGCAGCCTCCGTCAGGGGTTCCCACTGACCAAGTCCGAACAGCATCATCCTGGAAGCCTCCGTCAGGGGTTCTCACTGACTAGATCCAAACACCGCCACCCTGGCAGCCTCCATCATTGGTTCTCGCTGACCAGGTCTGAACATCGTCATCCTGGCCGCGTCCGTCAGGGGTTCTCACTGGCCAGGTCCAAACACCGTCATCCTGGCAGCGTCCGTCAGGGGTTCTCACTGACCAAGTCCGAATACTGTCACCCTTGCGGCCTCCGTCAGGGGTTCTCACTGACCAGGTCCGAACACCATCATCCTGGCAGCCTCCGTCAGGGGTTCTCACTGACCAGGTCCAAGCACCGTCATCCTAACAGCGTCCGTCAAGGGTTCTCACTGACCAGGTCCAAACACGATCATCCTGGCAGCCTCCGTCAGGGGTTGTCACTGACCAGGACCGAATACTGTCATCCTGGCAGTCTCCGTCAGGGGTTCTCACTGACCAGGTCCGAACGCCGTTATCCTGGCAGCCTCCGTCAGGGGTTCTCACTGACCAGACCCAAGCACCGTCATCCTGGCAGCCTCTGTCGGGGGTTCTCAATGACCAGGTCCGAATACCGTCACCCTTGCGGGCTCCGTCAGGGGTTCTCACTGACGAGGTCCAAACACCATCAATCTGGCGGCCTCAGTCAGGGGTTCTCACTGACGAGGTCCAAACACCATCAATCTGGCGGCCTCAGTCAGGGGTTCTCACTGACCAACTCCGAACACAGTCATCCTGGCAGCCTGCGTCAGGGGTTCTCACTGTCCAGGTCAGAATACCGTCATCCTGGCAGCCTCCGTCAGGGGTTCTGACTGACCAGTTCGGAACACCGTCATCCTGGCAGCCTCCGTCAGGGGTTCCCACTGACCAAGTCCGAACACCATCATCCTGGCAGCCTCCGTCAGGGGTTCTCACTGACCAGGTCTGAACATCGTCATGCTGGCCGCGTCCGTCAGGGGTTCTCACTGACCAGGTTCAAACACTGTCATCATGGCAGCCTCCGTCAGGGGTTCGCACTGACCAGACCCAAACACGGTCATCCTGGCAGCCTCCATTAGTGGTTCTCACTGGCCAGTTCCAAACACCGTCATCCTGGCAGCGTCCGTCAGGGGTTCTCACTGACCAAGTCCGAACACAGTCATCCTGGCAGCCTCCGTCAGGGGTTCTGACTGATCAGGTCCGAATACTGTCACGCTTGCGGCCTCCATCAGGGGCTCTCACTGACGAGGTCCAAACACCATCAATCTGGCGGCCTCAGTCAGGGGTTCTCACTGAGCAACTCCGAACACAGTCATCCTGGCAGCCTCCGTCAGGGGTTCTCACTGACCAGGTACGAACGCCGTTATCCTGGCAGACTGACCAGGTCCGAACACCATCATCCTGGCAGCCTCCGTCAGGGGTTCTCAATGACCAGGTCCAAACACGGTCATCCTGGCAGCCTCCGTCAGGGGGTGTCACTGAACAGGACCGAATGCTTTGATCCTGGCAGCCTCCGTCAGGGGTTCTCACTGACCAGGTCCAAACACGGTCATTCTGGCAGCCTCCGTCAGGGGGTGTCACTGAACAGGACCGAATGCTGTCATGCTGGCAGCCTCCGTCAGGGGTTGTCACTGAACAGGACAGAATACCGTCATCCTGGCAGCCTCCGTCAGGGGTTCTCACTGACCAAGTCCAACACCATCATCCTGGCAGCCTCCGTCAGGGATTCTCAGTGACCAGATCCAAACACCACCATCCTAGCAGCCTCCATCAGGGGTTCTCACTGACCAGGTCTGAACATCGTCATCCTGGCAGCGTCCGTCCGGGGTTCTCACTGACCACGTTCAAACACGGTCATCCTGGCAGCCTCCGTCAGGGGTTCGCACTGACCAGACACAAACACCGTCATCCTGGCATCCTCCATTAGTGGTTCTCACTGACCAGGTCCAAGCACCGTCATCCTGGCAGCGTCCGTCAGGGGTTCTCACTGACCAAGTCCGAACACAGTCATCCTGGCAGCCTCCGTCAGGGGTTCTCACTGACGAGGTCCAAACACCATCAATCTGGCGGCCTCAGTCAGTGGTTCTCACTGACCAACTCCGAACACAGTCATCCTGGCAGCCTCCGTCAGGGGTTCTCACTGACCAGGTACGAACGCCGTTATCCTGGCAGCCTCCATCAGGGGTTCTCACTGACCAGGACCAAACACCGTCATCCTGGCAGCGTCCATAAGGGGTTCTCAATGACCAAGTCAGAACACAGTCATCCTGGCAGCCTCCGTCAGGGGTTCTCACTGTCCAGGTCCGAATACTGTCATCCTGGCAGACTGACCAGGTCCGAACACCATCATCCTGGCAGCCTCCATCAGGGGTTCTCACTGACCAGGTCCAAACACCGTCATCCTGGCAGCGTCCGTCAGGGGTTCTCACTGACCAGGTCCAAACACGATCATCCTGGCAGCCTCCGTCAGGGGTTGTCACTGACCAGGACCGAATACTGTCATCCTGGCAGTCTCCGTCAAGGGTTCTCACTGACGAGGTCCAAACACATTCATCGTGGCTGCCTGAGTCAGGGGTTCTCACTAACCAAGGCCAAACACCGTAATCCTGGCAGCCTCCGTCAGGGGGTCTCACTGTCCAGGTCCAAACACCATCATCCAGGCAGCCTCCGTCAGGGGTTCTCACTGACCATGTCCGAACACCATCATCCTTGCAGCCTCCGTCAGGGGTTCCCACTTACCAAGTCCGAACACCATCATCCTGGCAGCCTCCATCAGGGGTTCTCACTGAGCAGCTCCGAATACTGTCTTCCTGGCAGCCTCCGTCAGAGTTTCTGACTGACCAGGTACAACCACCGTCACCCTGGCAGCCTCCGTCAGGGCTTCTGACTGAACAGGTCCGAACATCGTCTTCCTGGCAGCCTCCGTCAGGGGATCTCACTGACCAGGTCCGAATACCGTCATCCTGGCAGCCTCCGTCAGGGTTTCTCACTGACCAGGTCCGAATACTGTCATGCTGGCAGCCTCCGTCAGGGGTTCTCACTGTCCAGGTCAGAATACCGTCATCCTCGCAGCCTCCGTCAGGGGTTCTGACTGACCATTTCCGAACACCGTCATCCTGGCTGCCTCCGTCAGGGGCTCTCACTGACCAGACCCAAACACCGTCATCCTGGCAGCCTCCATTAGTGGTTCTCACTGACCAGGTCCAAACACCGTCATCCTGGCAGCGTCCGTCAGGGGTTCTCACTGACCAAGTCCGAACACAGTCATCCTGGCAGCCTCCGTCAGGGGTTCTGACTGATCAGGTCCGAATACCGTCACCCTTGCGGCCTCCGTCAGGGGTTCTCACTGACGAGGTCCAAGCACCATCAATCTGGCGGCCTCAGTCAGGGGTTCTCACTGACCAACTGCGAACACAGTCATCCTGGCAGCCTCCATCAGGGGTTCTCACTGACCAGGCCCAAACACCGTCATCCTGGCAGCGTCCATAAGGGGTTCTCAATGACCAAGTCAGTACACAGTCATCCTGGCAGCCTCCGTTAGGGGTTCTCACTGTCCAGGTCCGAATACCGTCATCCTGGCAGACTGACCAGGTCCGAACACCATCATCCTGGCAGCCTCCGTCAAGGGTTCTCCCTGACGAGGTCCAAACACCGTCATCGTGGCTGCCTGAGTCAGGGGTTCTCACTAACCAAGTCCAAACACCGTAATCCTGGCAGCCTCCGTCAGGGGGTCTCACTGTCCAGGTCCAAACACCATCATCCAGGGAGCCTCCGTCAGGGGTTCTCTCTGACCATGTCCGAACAGCAGCATCCTTGCAGCCTCCGTCAGGGGTTCCCACTTACCAAGTCCGAACACCGTCATTCTGGCAGCCTCCATCAGGGGTTCTCACTGAGCAGCTCCGAATACTGTCGTCCTGGCAGCCTCCGTCAGAGTTTCTGACTGACCAGGTCCTAACACCGTCATCCTGGCAGCCTCCGTCAGGGTTTCTCACTGACCAGCTACAACCACCGTCACCCTGGCAGCCTCCGTCAGGGCTTCTGACTGAACAGGTCCGAACGTCGTCATCCTGGCAGCCTCCGTCAGGGGATCTCACTGACCAGGTCCGAATACCGTCATCCTGGCAGCCTCCGTCAGGGGTTCTCACTGACCATGTCCGAACACCATCATCCTGGCAGCCTCCGTCAGGGGTTCTCACTGACCAAGTCCGAACACTGTCATCCTGGCAGTCTCCGGCAGGGGTTGTCACTGACCAGGACCGAATACTGTCTTCCTGGCAGCCTCCGTCAGAGTTTCCGAGTGACCAGGTCCAAACACCGTAATCTTGGCAGCCTCCGTCAGGGGGTCTCACTGTCCAGGTCCAAACAACATCATCCTGGCAGCCTCCGTCAGGGGTTCTCACTGACCATCTCTGAACACCATCATCCTGACAGCCTCCGTCACGGGTTCTCACTGACCAGGTCCGAATACTGTCTTCCTGGCAGCCTCCGTCAGAGTTTCTGACTGACCAGGTCCTAACACCGTCATCCTGGCATCCTCCGTCAGGGTTTCTCACTGACCAGGTACAACCACCGTCATCCTGGCAGCGTCCGTCAGGGCTTCTGACTGAACAGGTTCGAACGTCGTCATCCTGGCAGCCTCCGTCAGGGGATCTCACTGACCAGGTCCGAACACTGTCATCCTGGCAGCGTCCGTCAGGGGTTCTCACTGACCAGGTCCAAACACCATCGTCCTGGCAGCCTCCGTCAGGGGTTCTCACTGAACAGGTCCGAATGCCGTCATCCTGGCAGCCTCCGTCAGGGGTTCACAGTAACAAGGTCCGAACGCCGTCATCCTGGCAGCCTCCGTCAGGGGTTCTCTCTGACCAGCCCCAAACATCGTCATCCTGGCATCCTCCGTCAGGGGATCTCACTGACCAGGTCCAAACAACGTCATCCTGGCAGCCTCCATCAGGGGTTCTCACTGATCAGGTCCAAACACCATCAATCTGGCAGCCTCCGTCAGGGGTTCTCACTGATTAGGTCCGAACGCCGTTATCCTGGCAGCCTCCGTCAGGGGTTCTCACTGACCAGGCCCAAACACCGTCATCCTGGCAGCATACGGCAGGGGTTCTCACTGATCAGGTCCGAATACCGTCATCCTGGCAGCCTCCGTCAGGGTTTCTGACTGACCAGGTCCGAATACCATCATCCTGGCAGCCTCCGTCAGTGGTTCTCACTGACCAGGTGCAAGCACCGTCATCCTGGCAGCGTCCGTCAGAGGTTCTCACTGACCAGGTCCAAACACGATCATCCTGGCAGCCTCAGTCAGGGGTTGTCACTGACCAGGACCGAATACTGTCATCCTGGCAGCCTACTTTAGGGGTTCTCACTGACCAGGTCCAAATACAGTCATCCTGGCAGCCTCCGTCAGGGGTTCTCACTGATCAAGTCCGAACACAGTCATCCTGGCAGCTTCCGTCAGGGGTACTGACTGACCAGGTCCAAACTCCGTCATCCTGGCAGCCTCCGTCAGGGGTTCTCACTGACCAGGTCCAAACACCATCATCCTGGCAGCCTACGTCAGGGGTTCTCACTGACCAGGTCCGAATACTGTCCTCCTGGCAGCCTCCGTCAGCGGTTCTCACTCACCAGGTCCGAATACCGTCACCCTTGCGGCCTCCGTCAGGGGTTCTCACTGACCAGGTCCGAATACTGTCATCCTGGAAGCGTCCATCAGGGGTTCTCAATGACCAAGTCCGAACACAGTCATCCTGGCAGCCTCCGTCAGGGGTTCTCACTGTCCAGGTCCGAATACCGTCATCCTGGCAGCCTCCGTCAGGGGTTCTGACTGACCAGGTCCGAACACCATCATCCTGGCAGCCTCCGTCAGGGGTTCTCACTGACCAGGTCCAAACACCGTCATCCTGGCAGCCTCCGTCAGGGGTTCCCACTTACCAAGTCCGAACACCGTCATCCTGGCAGCCTCCATCAGGGGTTCTCACTGACCAGGTCCGAATACTGTCTTCCTGGCAGCCTCCGTCAGAGTTTCTGACTAACCAGGTCCTATCACCATCATCCTGGCAGCCTCCGTCAGGGTTTCTCACTGACCAGGTACAACCACCGTCACCCTGGCAGCCTCCGTCAGGAGATCTCACTGACCAGGTCCGAACGCCGTCATCCTGGCAGCCTCCGTCAGGGGTTCTCAATGACCAGGCCCAAACACTGTCATCCTGACAGCCTCCGTCAGGGGTTCTCACTGACCAAGTCCGAACACAGTCATCCTGGCAGTCTCCGTCAGGGGTACTGACTGACCCGGTCCAAACTCCGTCATCCTGTCAGCCTCCGTCAGGGGTTCTCACTGACCAGGTCCAAACACCAACAATCTGGCGGCCTCAGTGAGGGGTTCTCACTGACCAACTCCGAACACAGTCATTCTGGCAGCCTCCATCAGGGGTTCTCACTGACCAGGTCCGAACGCCGTTATCCTGGCAGCCTCTGTCAGGGGTTCTCACTGACCAGGTCCAAACACCATCATCCTGGCAGCCTACGTCAGGGGTTCTCACTGACCAGGTCCGAATACTGTCCTCCTGGCAGCCTCCGTCAGCGGTTCTCACTCACCAGGTCCGAATACCGTCACCCTTGCGGCCTCCGTCAGGGGTTCTCACTCACCAGGTCCGAATACTGTCATCCTGGAAGCGTCCATCAGGGGTTCTCAATGACCAAGTCCGAACACAGTCATCCTGGCAGCCTCCGTCAGGGGTTCTCACTGTCCAGGTCCGAATACCATCGTCCTGGCAGCCTCCGTCAGGGGTTCTGACTGACCAGGTCCGAACACCATCATCCTGGCAGCCTCCGTCAGGGGTTCTCACTGACCAGGTCCAAACACCGTCATCCTGGCAGCCTCCGTCAGGGGTTCCCACTTACCAAGTCCAAACACCGTCATCCTGGCAGCCTCCATCAGGGGTTCTCACTGACCAGGTCCGAATACTGTCTTCCTGGCAGCCTCCGTCAGGGGTTCTCAATGACCAGGCCCAAACACGGTCATCCTGGCAGCCTCAGTCAGGGGTTCTCACTGACCAGTTCCAAACACAGTCATCCTGGCAGACTCCGTCAGGAGTTCTCACTGACCAGGTCCGAACGCCGTCATCCTGGCAGCCTCCGTCCGGAGTTCTCAATTACCAGGCCCAAACATGGTCATCCTGGCAGCCTCAGTCAGGGGTTCTCACTGACCAGGTCCAAACACCGTCATCCTGGCAGATTCCGTTAGGGGTTCTCACTGACCAGGTCATAACACCATCATCCTGGCAGACTCCGTCAGGCGTTCTCACTGACCAGGTCCAAATACCGTCATCCTGGCAGCCTTCGTCAGGGGTTCTCACTGACCAAATCCGAATACTGTCATTCTTGCAGCCTCCGTCAGGGTTTCGGACTGACCAGGTCCAAACACTGTCATCCTGGCAGCCTCCGTCAGGGGTTCTCACTGTCCAGGCCGAATACCGTCATCCTGGCAGCCTCCGTCAGGGGTTCTCACTGACCATGTCCGAACACCATCATCCTGGCAGCCTCCGTCAGGGGATCTCACTGACCAAGTCCGAACACTGTCATCCTGGCAGCCTCCATCAGAGGTTCTCACTAACCAGGTACGAATACTGTCTTCCTGGCAGCCTCCATCAGAGTTTCTGACTGACCAGGTCCTAACACCGTCATCCTGGCAGACTCCGTCAGGGTTTCTCACTGACCAGGTACAACCACCGTCACCCTGGCAGCCTCCGTCAGGGGTTCGCACTTACCAGGTCCGAACGCCGTCATCCTGGCAGCCTCCGTCAGGGGTTCTCAATGACCAGGCCCAAACACTGTCATCCTGGCAGCCTCAGTCAGGGGTTCTCACTGACCAGTTCCAAACACCGTCATCCTGGCAGACTCCGTCAGGCGTTCTCACTGACCAGGTCCAAATCCCATCAGCCTGGCAGCATCCGTCAGGGGTTCTGACTGACCAGGTCCAAACACCGTCATCCTGTCAGCTTCCGTCAGGGGTTCTCACTGTCCAGGTCCGAAGACCGTCATCCTGGCAGCCTCCGTCAGGGGTTCTGACTGACCAGGTCCGAACACCATCATCCTGGCAGCCTCCGTCAGGGGTTCTCACTGACCAGGTCCAAACACCGTCATCCTGGCAGTGTCCGTCAGGGGTTCTCACTGACCAGGTCCAAACACGATCATCCTGGCAGCCTCCGTCAGGGGTTCCCACTTACCAAGTCCGAACGCCGTCATCCTGGCAGCCTCCATCAGGGGTTCCTACTGACCAGGTCCGAATACTGTCTTCCTGGCAGCCTCCGTCAGAGTTTCTGACTGACCAGGTCCTATCACCATCATCCTGGCAGCCTCCGTCAGGGTTTCTCACTGACCAGGTACAACCACCGTCACCCTGGCAGCCTCCGTCAGGGGTTCTCACTGACCAGGTCCGAACGCCGTCATCCTGGCAGCCTCCGTCAGGGGTTCTCAATGACCAGGCCCAAACACTGTCATCCTGGCAGCCTCAGTCAGGGGTTCTCACTGACCAGTTCCAAACACCGTCATCCTGGCAGACTCCGTCAGGAATTCTCACTGACCAGGTCCGAACGCCGTCATCCTGGCAGCCTCCATCCGGAGTTCTCAATTACCAGGCCCAAACATCGTCATCCTGGCAGCCTCCGTCAGGGGTTCTCACTGACCAGGTCCAAACACCGTCATCCTGGCAGATTCCGTTAGGGGTTCTCACTGACCAGGTCATAACACCATCATCCTGGCAGACTCCGTCAGGCGTTCTCACTGACCAGGTCCAAATACCGTCATACTGACAGCCTCCATCAAGCGTTCTGACTGACCAGGTCCAAACACCGTCATCCTGGCAGCCTTCGTCAGGGGTTCTCACTGACCAAGTCCGAATACTGTCATTCTTGCAGCCTCCGTAAGGGTTTCGGACTGACCAGGTCCGAACGCCGTCATCCTGGCAGCCTCCGTCAGGGGTTCTCAATGACCAGGCCCAAACACTGTCATCCTGGCAGCCTCAGTCAGGGGTTCTCACTGACCAGTTCCAAACACCGTCATCCTGGCAGACTCCGTCAGGCATTCTCACTGACCAGGTCCAAATCCCATCAGCCTGGCAGCATCCGTCAGGGGTTCTGACTGTCCAGGTCCGAAGACCGTCATCCTGGCAGCCTCCGTCAGGGGTTCTGACTGACCAGGTCCGAACACCATCATCCTGGCAGCCTCCGTCAGGGGTTCTCACTGACCAGGTCCAAACACCGTCATCCTGGCAGCGTCCGTCAGGGGTTCTGACTGACCAGGTCCGAACACCATCATCCTGGCAGCCTCCGTCAGGGGTTCTCACTGACCAGGTCCAAACACCGTCATCCTGGCAGCCTCCGTCAGGGGTTCCCACTTACCAAGTCCGAACACCGTCATCCTGGCAGCCTCCATCAGGGGTTCTCACTGACCAGGTCCGAATACTGTCTTCCTGGCAGCCTCCGTCAGAGTTTCTGACTAACCAGGTCCTATCACCATCATCCTGGCAGCCTCCGTCAGGGTTTCTCACTGACCAGGTACAACCACCGTCACCCTGGCAGCCTCCGTCAGGAGATCTCACTGACCAGGTCCGAACGCCGTCATCCTGGCAGCCTCCGTCAGGGGTTCTCAATGACCAGGCCCAAACACTGTCATCCTGGCAGCCTCCGTCAGGGGTTCTCACTGACCAAGTCCGAACACAGTCATCCTGGCAGTCTCCGTCACGGGTACTGACTGACCCGGTCCAAACTCCGTCATCCTGGCAGCCTCCGTCAGGGGTTCTCACTGACCAGGTCCAAACACCAACAATCTGGCGGCCTCAGTGAGGGGTTCTCACTGACCAACTCCGAACACAGTCATTCTGGCAGCCTCCATCAGGGGTTCTCACTGACCAGGTCCGAACGCCGTTATCCTGGCAGCCTCTGTCAGGGGTTCTCACTGACCAGGTCCAAACACCATCATCCTGGCAGCCTACGTCAGGGGTTCTCACTGACCAGGTCCGAATACTGTCCTCCTGGCAGCCTCCGTCAGCGGTTCTCACTCACCAGGTCCGAATACCGTCACCCTTGCGGCCTCCGTCAGGGGTTCTCACTCACCAGGTCCGAATACTGTCATCCTGGATGCGTCCATCAGGGGTTCTCAATGACCAAGTCCGAACACAGTCATCCTGGCAGCCTCCGTCAGGGGTTCTCACTGTCCAGGTCCGAATACCATCGTCCTGGCAGCCTCCGTCAGGGGTTCTGACTGACCAGGTCCGAACACCATCATCCTGGCAGCCTCCGTCAGGGGTTCTCACTGACCAGGTCCAAACACCGTCATCCTGGCAGCCTCCGTCAGGGGTTCCCACTTACCAAGTCCGAACACCGTCATCCTGGCAGCCTCCATCAGGGGTTCTCACTGACCAGGTCCGAATACTGTCTTCCTGGCAGCCTCCGTCAGAGTTTCTGACTGACCAGGTCCTATCACCATCATCCTGGCAGCCTCCGTCAGGGTTTCTCACTGACCAGCTACAACCACCGTCACACTGGCAGCCTCCGTCAGGGGTTCTCAATGACCAGGCCCAAACACGGTCATCCTGGCAGCCTCAGTCAGGGGTTCTCACTGACCAGTTCCAAACACCGTCATCCTGGCAGACTCCGTCAGGAGTTCTCACTGACCAGGTCCGAACGCCGTCATCCTGGCAGCCTCCGTCCGGAGTTCTCAATTACCAGGCCCAAACATCGTCATCCTGGCAGCCTTCGTCAGGGGTTCTCACTGACCAAATCCGAATACTGTCATTCTTGCAGCCTCCGTCAGGGTTTCGGACTGACCAGGTCCAAACACTGTCATCCTGGCAGCCTCCGTCAGGGGTTCTCACTGTCTAGGCCGAATACCGTCATCCTGGCAGCCTCCGTCAGGGGTTCTCACTGACCATGTCCGAACACCATCATCCTGGCAGCCTCCGTCAGGGGATCTCACTGACCAAGTCCGAACACTGTCATCCTGGCAGCCTCCATCAGGGGTTCTCACTAACCAGGTACGAATACTGTCTTCCTGGCAGCCTCCATCAGAGTTTCTGACTGACCAGGTCCTAACACCGTCATCCTGGCAGACTCCGTCAGGGTTTCTCACTGACCAGGTACAACCACCGTCACCCTGGCAGCCTCCGTCAGGGGTTCGCACTGACCAGGTCCGAACGCCGTCATCCTGGCAGCCTCCGTCAGGGGTTCTCAATGACCAGGCCCAAACACTGTCATCCTGGCAGCCTCAGTCAGGGGTTCTCACTGACCAGTTCCAAACACCGTCATCCTGGCAGACTCCGTCAGGCGTTCTCACTGACCAGGTCCAAATCCCATCAGCCTGGCAGCATCCGTCAGGGGTTCTGACTGACCAGGTCCAAACACCGTCATCCTGTCAGCTTCCGTCAGGGGTTCTCACTGTCCTGGTCCGAAGACCGTCATCCTGGCAGCCTCCGTCAGGGGTTCTGACTGACCAGGTCCGAACACCATCATCCTGGCAGCCTCCGTCAGGGGTTCTCACTGACCAGGTCCAAACACCGTCATCCTGGCAGTGTCCGTCAGGGGTTCTCACTGACCAGGTCCAAACACGATCATCCTGGCAGCCTCCGTCAGGGGTTCCCACTTACCAAGTCCGAACGCCGTCATCCTGGCAGCCTCCATCAGGGGTTCCTACTGACCAGGTCCGAATACTGTCTTCCTGGCAGCCTCCGTCAGAGTTTCTGACTGACCAGGTCCTATCACCATCATCCTGGCAGCCTCCGTCAGGGTTTCTCACTGACCAGGTACAACCACCGTCACCCTGGCAGCCTCCGTCAGGGGTTCTCACTGACCAGGTCCGAACGCCGTCATCCTGGCAGCCTCCGTCAGGGGTTCTCAATGACCAGGCCCAAACACTGTCATCTTGGCAGCCTCAGTCAGGGGTTCTCACTGACCAGTTCCAAACACCGTCATCCTGGCAGACTCCGTCAGGAATTCTCACTGACCAGGTCCGAACGCCGTCATCCTGGCAGCCTCCGTCCGGAGTTCTCAATTACCAGGCCCAAACATCGTCATCCTGGCAGCCTCCGTCAGGGGTTCTCACTGACCAGGTCCAAACACCGTCATCCTGGCAGATTCCGTTAGGGGTTCTCACTGACCAGGTCATAACACCATCATCCTGGCAGACTCCGTCAGGCGTTCTCACTGACCAGGTCCAAATACCGTCATACTGACAGCCTCCATCAGGCGTTCTGACTGACCAGGTCCAAACACCGTCATCCTGGCAGCCTTCGTCAGGGGTTCTCACTGACCAAGTCCGAATACTGTCATTCTTGCAGCCTCCGTCAGGGTTTCGGACTGACCAGGTCCGAACACTGTCATCCTGGCAGCCTCCGTCAGGGGTTCTCACTGTCCAGGCCGAATACCGTCATCCTGGCAGCCTCCGTCAGGGGTTCTGACTGACCAGGTCCGAACACCATCATCCTGGCAGCCTCCGTCAGGGATTCTCACTGAGCAGGTCCAAACACCGTCATCCTGGCAGCCTCCGTCAGGGGTTGCCACTTACCAAGTCCGAACACCGTCATCCTGGCAGCCTCCATCAGGGGTTCTCACTGACCAGGTCCGAATACTGTCTTCCTGGCAGCCTCCGTCAGAGTTTCTGGCTGACCAGGTCCTATCACCATCATCCTGGCAGCCTCCGTCAGGGTTTCTCACTGACCAGCTACAACCACCGTCACACTGGCAGCCTCCGTCAGGGGTTCTCAATGACCAGGCCCAAACACTGTCATCCTGGCAGCCTCAGTCAGGGGTTCTCACTGACCAGTTCCAAACACCGTCATCCTGGCAGACTCCGTCAGGAGTTCTCACTGACCAGGTCCGAACGCCGTCATCCTGGCAGCCTCTGTCCAGAGTTCTCAATTACAAGGCCCAAACATCGTCATCCTGGCAGCCTCAGTCAGGGGTTCTCACTGACCATGTCCGAACACCATCATCCTGGCAGCCTCCGTCAGGGGATCTCACTGACCAAGTCCGAACACTGTCATCCTGGCAGCCTCCATCAGGGGTTCTCACTAACCAGGTCCGAATACTGTTTTCCTGGCAGCCTCCATCAGAGTTTCTGACTGACCAGGTCCTAACACCGTCATCCTGGCAGACTCCGTCAGGGTTTCTCACTGACCAGGTACAACCACCGTCACCCTGGCAGCCTCCGTCAGGGGTTCGCACTGACCAGGTCCGAACGCTGTCATCCTGGCAGCCTCCGTCAGGGGTTCTCAATGACCAGGCCCAAACACTGTCATCCTGGCAGCCTCAGTCAGGGGTTCTCACTGACCAGTTCCAAACACCGTCATCCTGGCAGACTCCGTCAGGAATTCTCACTGACCAGGTCCGAACGCCGTCATCCTGGCAGCCTCCGTCCGGAGTTCTCAATTACCAGGCCCAAACATCGTCATCCTGGCAGCCTCCGTCAGGGGTTCTCACTGACCAGGTCCAAACACCGTCATCCTGGCAGATTCCGTTAGGGGTTCTCACTGACCAGGTCATAACACCATCATCCTGGCAGACTCCGTCAGGCGTTCTCACTGACCAGGTCCAAATACCGTCATACTGACAGCCTCCATCAGGCGTTCTGACTGACCAGGTCCAAACACCGTCATCCTGGCAGCCTTCGTCAGGGGTTCTCACTGACCAAGTCCGAATACTGTCATTCTTGCAGCCTCCGTCAGGGTTTCGGACTGACCAGGTCCGAACACTGTCATCCTGGCAGCCTCCGTCAGGGGTTCTCACTGTCCAGGCCGAATACCGTCATCCTGGCAGCCTCCGTCAGGGGTTCTGACTGACCAGGTCCGAACACCATCATCCTGGCAGCCTCCGTCAGGGATTCTCACTGAGCAGGTCCAAACACCGTCATCCTGGCAGCCTCCGTCAGGGGTTGCCACTTACCAAGTCCGAACACCGTCATCCTGGCAGCCTCCATCAGGGGTTCTCACTGACCAGGTCCGAATACTGTCTTCCTGGCAGCCTCCGTCAGAGTTTCTGGCTGACCAGGTCCTATCACCATCATCCTGGCAGCCTCCGTCAGGGTTTCTCACTGACCAGCTACAACCACCGTCACACTGGCAGCCTCCGTCAGGGGTTCTCAATGACCAGGCCCAAACACTGTCATCCTGGCAGCCTCAGTCAGGGGTTCTCACTGACCAGTTCCAAACACCGTCATCCTGGCAGACTCCGTCAGGAGTTCTCACTGACCAGGTCCGAACGCCGTCATCCTGGCAGCCTCTGTCCAGAGTTCTCAATTACAAGGCCCAAACATCGTCATCCTGGCAGCCTCAGTCAGGGGTTCTCACTGACCATGTCCGAACACCATCATCCTGGCAGCCTCCGTCAGGGGATCTCACTGACCAAGTCCGAACACTGTCATCCTGGCAGCCTCCATCAGGGGTTCTCACTAACCAGGTCCGAATACTGTTTTCCTGGCAGCCTCCATCAGAGTTTCTGACTGACCAGGTCCTAACACCGTCATCCTGGCAGACTCCGTCAGGGTTTCTCACTGACCAGGTACAACCACCGTCACCCTGGCAGCCTCCGTCAGGGGTTCGCACTGACCAGGTCCGAACGCTGTCATCCTGGCAGCCTCCGTCAGGGGTTCTCAATGACCAGGCCCAAACACTGTCATCCTGGCAGCCTCAGTCAGGGGTTCTCACTGACCAGTTCCAAACACCGTCATCCTGGCAGACTCCGTCAGGCATTCTCACTGACCAGGTCCAAATCCCATCAGCCTGGCAGCATCCGTCAGGGGTTCTGACTGAACAGGTCCAAACACCGTCATCCTGTCAGCTTCCGTCAGGGGTTCTCACTGTCCAGGTCCGGAGACCGTCATCCTGGCAGCCTCCGTCAGGGGTTCTGACTGACCAGGTCCGAACACCATCATCCTGGCAGCCTCCGTCAGGGGTTCTCACTGACCAGGTCCAAACACCGTCATCCTGGCAGCGTCCGTCAGGGGTTCTCACTGACCAGGTCCAAACACGATCATCCTGGCAGCCTCCGTCAGGGGTTCCCACTTACCAAGTCCGAACGCCGTCATCCTGGCAGCCTCCATCAGGGGTTCCTACTGACCAGGTCCGAATACTGTCTTCCTGGCAGCCTCCGTCAGAGTTTCTGACTGACCAGGTCCTATCACCATCATCCTGGCAGCCTCAGTCAGGGGTTCTCACTGACCAGGTACAACCACCGTCATCCTGGCAGACTCCGTCAGGAATTCTCACTGACCAGGTCCGAACGCCGTCATCCTGGCAGCCTCCGTCCGGAGTTCTCATTTACCAGGCCCAAACATCGTCATCCTGGCAGCCTCCGTCAGGGGTTCTCACTGACCAGGTCCAAACACCGTCATCCTGGCAGATTCCGTTAGGGGTTCTCACTGACCAGGTCATAACACCATCATCCTGGCAGACTCCGTCAGGCGTTCTCACTGACCAGGTCCAAATACCGTCATCCTGACAGCCTCCATCAGGCGTTCTGACTGACCAGGTCCAAACACCGTCATCCTGGCAGCCTTCGTCAGGGGTTCTCACTGACCAAGTCCGAATACTGTCATTCTTGCAGCCTCCGTCAGGGTTTCGGAGTGACCAGGTCCGAACACTTCATCCTGGCAGCCTCCGACAGGGGTTCTCACTGTCCAGGCCGAACACCATCATCCTGGCAGCCTCCGTCAGGGGATCTCACTGACCAAGTCCGAACACTGTCATCCTGGCAGCCTCCATCAGGGGTTCTCACTAACCAGGTCCGAATACTGTCTTCCTGGCAGCCTCCATCAGAGTTTCTGACTGACCAGGTCCTAACACCGTCATCCTGGCAGCCTCCGTCAGGGGTTCTCACTGACCAGTTCCAAACACCGTCATCCTGGCAGACTCCGTCAGGCGTTCTCACTGACCAGGTCCAAATACCATCAGCCTGGCAGCATCCGTCAGGGGTTCTGACTGACCAGGTCCAAACACCGTCATCCTGGCAGTCTCCGTCAGGGGTTCTGACTGACCAGGTCCGAGCACTGTCATCCTGGCAGCGTCCGTTAGGGGCTCTCACTGACCAGGTCCAAACACCGTCATCCTGGCAGCCTCCGTCAGGGGTTGTCACTGAACAGGACCGAATGCTGTCATCCTGGCAGCATCCGTCAGGGGTTCTCACTGACCATGTCCGAACACCATCATCCTGGCAGCCTCCGTCAGGGGTTCTCACTGACCAGGTCGAAACACTCACATCCTGGCAGCCTCCATCAGGGTTTCTCTCTGACCAGGTCCAAACACGGTCATCCTGGCAGCCTCCGTCAGGGGTTGTCACTGACCAGGACCGAATACTGTCATCCTGGCAGCCTCCGTCAAGGGTTCTCACTGACCAGGTCCAAACACCGTAATCCTGGCAGCCTCCGTCAGGGGGTCTCACTGTCCAGATCCAAACAACATCATCCTGGCAGCCTCCGTCAGGGGTTCTCACTAACCATGTCCGAACACCATCATCCTGGCAGCCTCCGTCAGGGGTTGTCACTGACCAGGACCGAATACTGTCATCCTGGCAGCCTCCGTCAGGGGTTCTCACTGACCAGGTCCAAATACTGTCTTCCTGGCAGCCTCCGTCAGAGTTTCTGACTGACCAGGTACAACCACCGTCACCCTGGCAGCCTCCGTCAGGAGTTCTGACTGAACAGGTCCGAACGTCGTCATTCTGGCAGCCTCCGTCAGGGGTTCTCACTGACCAGGTCTGAACGCAGTCATCCTGGCAGCCTCCGTCAGGGGTTCTCAATGACCAGGCCCAAACACTGTCATCCTGGCAGCCTCAGTCAGGGGTTCTCACTGACCAGTTCCAAACACCGTCATCCTGGCAGACTCCGTCAGGGGTTATCGCTGACCAGGTCCAAACAACGTAATCCTGGCAGCCTCCGTCAGGGGTTCTCACTGACCAAGTCCGAACACTGCCATCTTGGGAGCCACCATCAGGGGTTCTCACTCACCAGGTCCGAATACTGTCATCGTGGCAGCCTCCGTCAGGGGTTCTCACTCACCAGGTCCGCATACCGTCATCCTGGTAGCCTCCGTCAGGGGTTCTCGCTGACCAAATCCAATGACGGTCATCCTGGCAGTCTCCGTCAGGGGTTCCCACTGACCAGACCCAAACACCGTCATCCTGGCAGCCTACTTTAGGGGTTCTCACTGACCAGATCCAAATACAGTCATCCTGGCAGCCTCCGTCAGGGGTACTGACTGACCAGGTCCAAACTCCGTCATCCTGGCAGCCTCCGTCAGGGGTTCTCACTGAACAGGTCCAAACACCAACAATCTGGCGGCCTCAGTGAGGGGTTCTCACTGACCAACTCCGAACACAGTCATCCTGGCAGCCTCCATCAGGGGTTCTCACTGACCAGATCCGAACGCCGTTATCCTGGCAGCCTCTGTCAGGGGTTCTCACTGACCAGGTCCAAACACCATCATCCTGGCAGCCTACGTCAGGGGTTCTCACTGACCAGGTCCGAATACTGTCCTCCTGGCAGCCTCCGTCAGCGGTTCTCACTCACCAGGTCCGAATACCGTCATCCTTGCGGCCTCCGTCAGGGGTTCTCACTGACCAGGTCCGAATACTGTCATCCTGGCAGCGTCCAGCAGGGGTTCTCAATGACCAAGTCCGAACACAGACTTCCTGGCAGCCTCCGTCAGGGGTTCTCACTGTCCAGGTCCGAATACCGTCATCCTGGCAGCGTCCGTCAGGGGTTCTCACTGACCAGGTCCAAACACGATCATCCTGGCAGCCTCCGTCAGGGGTTCCCACTTACCAAGTCCGCACACCATCATCCTGGCAGCCTCCATCAGGGGTTCTCACTGACCAGGTCCGAATACTGTCTTCCTGGCAGCCACGGTCAGAGTTTCTGACTGACCAGGTCCTATCACCATCATCCTGGCAGCCTCCGTCAGGGTTTCTCACTGACCAGGTACAACCACCGTCACCCAGGCAGCCTCCGTCAGGGGTTCTCAATGACCAGGCCCAAACACTGTCATCCTGGCAGCCTCAGTCAGGGGTTCTCACTGACCAGTTCCAAACACCGTCATCCTGGCAGTCTCCGTCAGGAGTTCTAACGGACCACGTCCGAACGCCGTCATCCTGGCAGCCTCCGTCAGGGGTTCTCACTGACCAGGTCCAAACACCGTCATCGTGGCGGATTCCGTTAAGGGTCTCACTGACCAGGTCATAACACCATCATCCTGGCAGACTCCGTCAGGCGTTCTCACTGACCAGGTCCAAATACCGTCATCCTGACAGCCTCCGTCAGGCGTTCTGACTGACCAGGTCCAAACACCGTCATCCTGGCAGCCTTCGTCAGGGGTTCTCACTGACCAAGTCCGAATATTGTCATTCTTGCAGCCTCCGTCAGGGTTTCGGACTGACCAGGTCCGAACACTGTCATCCTGGCAGCCTCCGTCAGGGGTTCTGACTGTCCAGGCCGAATACCGTCATCCTGGCAGCATCCGTCAGGGGTTCTCACTGACCATGTCCGAACACCATCATCCTGGCAGCTTCCGTCAGGGGTTCTGACTGACCAGGTCCGAGCACTGTCATCCTGGCAGCGTCCATTAGGGGCTCTCACTGACCAGGTCCAAACACGGTCATCCTGGCAGCCTCCGTCAGGGGTTGTCACTGAACAGGACCGAATGCTGTCATCCTGGCAGCCTCCGTCAGGGGTTCTCACTGACCATGTCCGAACACCATCATCCTGGCAGCCTCCATCAGGGTTTCTCTCTGACCAGGTCTGAACACCGACATCCTGGCAGCGTCCGTCAGGGGTTCTCACTGACCAGGACCGAATACTGTCATCCTGGCAGCCTCCGTCAAGGGTTCTCACTGACTAGGTCCAAACACCGTAATCCTGGCAGCCTCCGTCACGGGGTCTCACTGTCCAGGTCCAAACAACATCATCCTGGCAGCCTCCGTCAGGGGTTCTCACTAACCATGTCCGAACACCATCATCCTGGCAGCCTCCGTCAGGGGTTGTTACTGACCAGGACCGAATACTGTCATCCTGGCAGCCTCCGTCAAGGGTTCTCACTGACGAGGTCCAAACACCATCATCCTGGCAGCCTCTGTCAGGGGTTCTCACTGACCATGTCCGAACACCATCATCCTGGCAGCCTCCGTCAGGGGTTCTCACTGACCAAGTCCGAACGCTGTCATCCTGGCAGCCTCCATCAGGGGTTCTCACTGACCAGGTCCAAATACTGTCTTCCTGGCAGCCTCCGTCAGAGTTTCTGACTGACCAGGTCCTAACACGGTCATCCTGGCAGCCTCCGTCAGGGTTTCTCACTGACCAGGTACAACCACCGTCACCCTGACAGTCTCAGTCAGGGGTTCTCACTGACCAGTTCCAAACACCGTCATCCTGGCAGACTCCGTCAGGCGTTCTCACTGACCAGGTCCAAATCCCATCAGCCTGGCAGCATCCGTCAGGGGTTCTGACTGACCAGGTCCAAACACCGTCATCCTGTCAGCTTCCGTCAGGGGTTCTCACTGTCCAGGTCCGAAGACCGTCATCCTGGCAGCCTCCGTCAATGGTTCTGACTGACCAGGTCCGAACACCATCATCCTGGCAGCCTCCGTCAGGGGTTCTCACTGACCAGGTCCAAACACCGTCATCCTGGCAGTGTCCGTCAGGGGTTCTCACTGACCAGGTCCAAACACGATCATCCTGGCAGCCTCCGTCAGGGGTTCCCACTTACCAAGTCCGAACGCCGTCATCCTGGCAGCCTCCATCAGGGGTTCCTACTGACCAGGTCCGAATACTGTCTTCCTGGCAGCCTCCGTCAGAGTTTCTGACTGACCAGGTCCTATCACCATCATCCTGGCAGCCTCCGTCAGGGTTTCTCACTGACCAGGTACAACCACCGTCACCCTGGCAGCCTCCGTCAGGGGTTCTCACTGACCAGGTCCGAACGCCGTCATCCTGGCAGCCTCCGTCAGGGGTTCTCAATGACCAGGCCCAAACACTGTCATCCTGGCAGCCTCAGTCAGGGGTTCTCACTGACCAGTTCCAAACACCGTCATCCTGGCAGACTCCGTCAGGAATTCTCACTGACCAGGTCCGAACGCCGTCATCCTGGCAGCCTCCGTCCGGAGTTCTCAATTACCAGGCCCAAACATCGTCATCCTGGCAGCCTCCGTCAGGGGTTCTCACTGACCAGGTCCAAACACCGTCATCCTGACAGATTCCGTTAGGGGTTCTCACTGACCAGGTCATAACACCATCATCCTGGCAGACTCCGTCAGGCGTTCTCACTGACCAGGTCCAAATACCGTCATACTGACAGCCTCCATCAGGCGTTCTGACTGACCAGGTCCAAACACCGTCATCCTGGCAGCCTTCGTCAGGGGTTCTCACTGACCAAGTCCGAATACTGTCATTCTTGCAGCCTCCGTCAGGGTTTCGGACTGACCAGGTCCGAACACTGTCATCCTGGCAGCCTCCGTCAGGGGTTCTCACTGTCCAGGCCGAATACCATCATCCTGGCAGCCTCCGTCAGGGGTTCTGACTGACCAGGTCCGAACACCATCATCCTGGCAGCCTCCGTCAGGGGTTCTCACTGACCAGGTCCAAACACCGTCATCCTGGCAGCCTCCGTCAGGGGTTCCCACTTACCAAGTCCGAACACCGTCATCCTGGCAGCCTCCATCAGGGGTTCTCACTGACCAGGTCCGAATACTGTCTTCCTGGCAGCCTCCGTCAGAGTTTCTGGCTGACCAGGTCCAATCACCATCATCCTGGCAGCCTCCGTCAGGGTTTCTCACTGACCAGCTACAACCACCGTCATCCTGGCAGACTCCGTCAGGAGTTCTCACTGACCAGGTCCGAACGCCGTCATCCTGGCAGCCTCTGTCCGGAGTTCTCAATTACCAGGCCCAAACATCGTCATCCTGGCAGCCTCAGTCAGGGGTTCTCACTGACCAGGTCCAAACACCGTCATCCTGGCAGATTCCGTTAGGGGTTCTCACTGACCAGGTCATAACACCATCATCCTGGCAGACTCCGTCAGGCGTTCTCACTGACCAGGTCCAAATACCGTCATCCTGGCAGCCTTCGTCAGGGGTTCTCACTGACCAAATCCGAATACTGTCATTCTTGCAGCCTCCGTCAGGGTTTCGGACTGACCAGGTCCGAACACTGTCATCCTGGCAGCCTCCGTCAGGGGTTCTCACTGTCCAGGCCGAATACCGTCATCCTGTCAGCCTCCGTCAGGGGTTCTCACTGACCATGTCCGAACACCATCATCCTGGCAGCCTCCGTCAGGGGATCTCACTGACCAAGTCCGAACACTGTCATCCTGGCAGCCTCCATCAGGGGTTCTCACTAACCAGGTCCGAATACTGTTTTCCTGGCAGCCTCCATCAGAGTTTCTGACTGACCAGGTCCTAACACCGTCATCCTGGCAGACTCCGTCAGGGTTTCTCACTGACCAGGTACAACCACCGTCACCCTGGCAGCCTCCGTCAGGGGTTCGCACTGACCAGGTCCGAACGCCGTCATCCTGGCAGCCTCCGTCAGGGGTTCTCAATGACCAGGCCCAAACACTGTCATCCTGGCAGCCTCAGTCACGGGTTCTCACTGACCAGTTCCAAACACCGTCATCCTGGCAGACTCCGTCAGGCGTTCTCACTGACCAGGTCCAAATCCCATCAGCCTGGCAGCATCCGTCAGGGGTTCTGACTGAACAGGTCCAAACACCGTCATCCTGTCAGCTTCCGTCAGGGGTTCTCACTGTCCAGGTCCGAAGACCGTCATCCTGGCAGCCTCCGTCAGGGGTTCTGACTGACCAGGTCCGAACACCATCATCCTGGCAGCCTCGGTCAGGGGTTCTCACTGACCAGGTCCAAACACGATCATCCTGGCAGCCTCCGTCAGGGGTTCCCACTTACCAAGTCCGAACGCCGTCATCCTGGCAGCCTCCATCAGGGGTTCCTACTGACCAGGTCCGAATACTGTCTTCCTGGCAGCCTCCGTCAGAGTTTCTGTCTGACCAGGTCCTATCACCATCATCCTGGCAGCCTCAGTCAGGGGTTCTCACTGACCAGGTCATAACACCATCATCCTGGCAGACTCCATCAGGCGTTCTCACTGACCAGGTCCAAATACCGTCATCCTGACAGCCTCCATCAGGCGTTCTGACTGACCAGGTCCAAACACCGTCATCCTGGCAGCCTTCGTCAGGGGTTCTCACTGACCAAGTCCGAATACTGTCATTCTTGCAGCCTCCGTCAGGGTTTCGGAGTGACCAGGTCCGAACACTTCATCCTGGCAGCCTCCGTCAGGGGTTCTCACTGTCCAGGCCGAATACCGTCATCCTGGCAGCCTCCGTCAGGGGTTCTCACTGACCATGTCCGAACACCATCATCCTGGCAGCCTCCGTCAGGGGATCTCACTGACCAAGTCCGAACACTGTCATCCTGGCAGCCTCCATCAGGGGTTCTCACTAACCAGGTCCGAATACTGTTTTCCTGGCAGCCTCCATCAGAGTTTCTGACTGACCAGGTCCTAACACCGTCATCCTGGCAGCCTCCGTCAGGGGTTCTCAATGACCAGGCCCAAACACTGTCATCCTGGCAGCCTCAGTCAGGGGTTCTCACTGAGCAGTTCCAAACACCGTCATCCTGGCAGACACCGTCAGGCGTTCTCACTGACCAGGTCCAAACACCGTCATCCTGGCAGTCTCCGTCAGGGGTTCTGACTGACCAGGTCCGAGCACTGTCATCCTGGCAGCGTCCGTTAGGGGCTCTCACTGACCAGGTCCAAACACGGTCATCCTGGCAGCCTCCGTCAGGGGTTGTCACTGAACAGGACCGAATGCTGTCATCCTGGCAGCATCCGTCAGGGGTTCTCACTGACCAGGTCCAAACACCGTCATCGTGGCGGATTCCGTTAAGGGTCTCACTGACCAGGTCATAACACCATCATCCTGGCAGACTCCGTCAGGCGTTCTCACTGACCAGGTCCAAATACCGTCATCCTGACAGCCTCCGTCAGGCATTCTGACTGACCAGGTCCAAACACCGTCATCCTGGCAGCCTTCGTCAGGGGTTCTCACTGACCAAGTCCGAATATTGTCATTCTTGCAGCCTCCGTCAGGGTTTCGGACTGACCAGGTCCGAACACTGTCATTCTGGCAGCCTCCGTCAGGGGTTCTGACTGTCCAGGCCGAATACCGTCATCCTGGCAGCATCCGTCAGGGGTTCTCACTGACCATGTCCGAACACCATCATCCTGGCAGCTTCCGTCAGGGGTTCTGACTGACCAGGTCCGAGCACTGTCATCCTGGCAGCGTCCATTAGGGGCTCTCACTGACCAGGTCCAAACACGGTCATCCTGGCAGCCTCCGTCAGGGGTTGTCACTGAACAGGACCGAATGCTGTCATCCTGGCAGCCTCCGTCAGGGGTTCTCACTGACCATCTCCGAACACCATCATCCTGGCAGCCTCCGTCAGGGGTTCTCACTGACCAGGTCGAAACACTCACATCCTGGCAGCCTCCATCAGGGTTTCTCTCTGACCAGGTCTGAACACCGTCATCCTGGCAGCGTCCGTCAGGGGTTCTCACTGACCAGGACCGAATACTGTCATCCTGGCAGCCTCCGTCAAGGGTTCTCACTGACTAGGTCCAAACACCGTAATCCTGGCAGCCTCCGTCACGGGGTCTCACTGTCCAGGTCCAAACAACATCATCCTGGCAGCCTCCGTCAGGGGTTCTCACTAACCATGTCCGAACACCATCATCCTGGCAGCCTCCGTCAGGGGTTGTTACTGACCAGGACCGAATACTGTCATCCTGGCAGCCTCCGTCAAGGGTTCTCACTGACGAGGTCCAAACACCATCATCCTGGCAGCCTCTGTCAGGGGTTCTCACTGACCATGTCCGAACACCATCATCCTGGCAGCCTCCGTCAGGGGTTCTCACTGACCAAGTCCGAACGCTGTCATCCTGGCAGCCTCCATCAGGGGTTCTCACTGACCAGGTCCAAATACTGTCTTCCTGGCAGCCTCCGTCAGAGTTTCTGACTGACCAGGTCCTAACACGGTCATCCTGGCAGCCTCCGTCAGGGTTTCTCACTGACCAGGTACAACCACCGTCACCCTGACAGTCTCAGTCAGGGGTTCTCACTGACCAGTTCCAAACACCGTCATCCTGGCAGACTCCGTCAGGCGTTCTCACTGACCAGGTCCAAATCCCATCAGCCTGGCAGCATCCGTCAGGGGTTCTGACTGACCAGGTCCAAACACCGTCATCCTGTCAGCTTCCGTCAGGGGTTCTCACTGTCCAGGTCCGAAGACCGTCATCCTGGCAGCCTCCGTCAATGGTTCTGACTGACCAGGTCCAAACACCGTCATCCTGGCAGTGTCCGTCAGGGGTTCTCACTGACCAGGTCCAAACACGATCATCCTGGCAGCCTCCGTCAGGGGTTCCCCCTTACCAAGTCCGAACGCCGTCATCCTGGCAGCCTCCATCAGGGGTTCCTACTGACCAGGTCCGAATACTGTCTTCCTGGCAGCCTCCGTCAGAGTTTCTGACTGACCAGGTCCTATCACCATCATCCTGGCAGCCTCCGTCAGGGTTTCTCACTGACCAGGTACAACCACCGTCACCCTGGCAGCCTCCGTCAGGGGTTCTCACTGACCAGGTCCGAACGCCGTCATCCTGGCAGCCTCCGTCAGGGGTTCTCAATGACCAGGACCAAACACTGTCATCCTGGCAGCCTCAGTCAGGGGTTCTCACTGACCAGTTCCAAACACCGTCATCCTGGCAGACTCCGTCAGGAATTCTCACTGACCAGGTCCGAACGCCGTCATCCTGGCAGCCTCCGTCCGGAGTTCTCAATTACCAGGCCCAAACATCGTCATCCTGGCAGCCTCCGTCAGGGGTTCTCACTGACCAGGTCCAAACACCGTCATCCTGGCAGATTCCGTTAGGGGTTCTCACTGACCAGGTCATAACACCATCATCCTGGCAGACTCCGTCAGGCGTTCTCACTGACCAGGTCCAAATACCGTCATACTGACAGCCTCCATCAGGCGTTCTGACTGACCAGGTCCAAACACCGTCATCCTGGCAGCCTTCGTCAGGGGTTCTCACTGACCAAGTCCGAATACTGTCATTCTTGCAGCCTCCGTCAGGGTTTCGGACTGACCAGGTCCGAACACTGTCATCCTGGCAGCCTCCGTCAGGGGTTCTCACTGTCCAGGCCGAATACCGTCATCCTGGCAGCCTCCGTCAGGGGTTCTGACTGACCAGGTCCGAACACCATCATCCTGGCAGCCTCCGTCAGGGGTTCTCACTGACCAGGTCCAAACACCGTCATCCTGGCAGCCTCCGTCAGGGGTTCCCACTTACCAAGTCCGAACACCGTCATCCTGGCAGCCTCCATCAGGGGTTCTCACTGACCAGGTCCGAATACTGTCTTCCTGGCAGCCTCCGTCAGAGTTTCTGGCTGACCAGGTCCTATCACCATCATCCTGGCAGCCTCCGTCAGGGTTTCTCACTGACCAGCTACAACCACCGTCACACTGGCAGCCTCCGTCAGGGGTTCTCAATGACCAGGCCCAAACACTGTCATCCTGGCAGCCTCAGTCAGGGGTTCTCACTGACCAGTTCCAAACACCGTCATCCTGGCAGACTCCGTCAGGAGTTCTCACTGACCAGGTCCGAACGCCGTCATCCTGGCAGCCTCTGTCCGGAGTTCTCAATTACCAGGCCCAAACATCGTCATCCTGGCAGCCTCAGTCAGGGGTTCTCACTGACCAGGTCCAAACACCGTCATCCTGGCAGATTCCGTTAGGGGTTCTCACTGACCAGGTCATAACACCATCATCCTGGCAGACTCCGTCAGGCGTTCTCACTGACCAGGTCCAAATACCGTCATCCTGGCAGCCTTCGTCATGGGTTCTCACTGACCAAATCCGAATACTGTCATTCTTGCAGCCTCCGTCAGGGTTTCGGACTGACCAGGTCCGAACACTGTCATCCTGGCAGCCTCCGTCAGGGGTTCTCACTGTCCAGGCCGAATACCGTCATCCTGTCAGCCTCCGTCAGGGGTTCTCACTGACCATGTCCGAACACCATCATCCTGGCAGCCTCCGTCAGGGGATCTCACTGACCAAGTCCGAACACTGTCATCCTGGCAGCCTCCATCAGGGGTTCTCACTAACCAGGTCCGAATACTGTTTTCCTGGCAGCCTCCATCAGAGTTTCTGACTGACCAGGTCCTAACACCGTCATCCTGGCAGACTCCGTCAGGGTTTCTCACTGACCAGGTACAACCACCGTCACCCTGGCACCCTCCGTCAGGGGTTCGCACTGACCAGGTCCGAACGCCGTCATCCTGGCAGCCTCCGTCAGGGGTTCTCAATGACCAGGCCCAAACACTGTCATCCTGGCAGCCTCAGTCACGGGTTCTCACTGACCAGTTCCAAACACCGTCATCCTGGCAGACTCCGTCAGGCGTTCTCACTGACCAGGTCCAAATCCCATCAGCCTGGCAGCATCCGTCAGGGGTTCTGACTGAACAGGTCCAAACACCGTCATCCTGTCAGCTTCCGTCAGGGGTTCTCACTGTCCAGGTCCGAAGACCGTCATCCTGGCAGCCTCCGTCAGGGGTTCTGACTGACCAGGTCCGAACACCATCATCCTGGCAGCCTCGGTCAGGGGTTCTCACTGACCAGGTCCAAACACGATCATCCTGGCAGCCTCCGTCAGGGGTTCCCACTTACCAAGTCCGAACGCCGTCATCCTGGCAGCCTCCATCAGGGGTTCCTACTGACCAGGTCCGAATACTGTCTTCCTGGCAGCCTCCGTCAGAGTTTCTGACTGACCAGGTCCTATCACCATCATCCTGGCAGCCTCAGTCAGGGGTTCTCACTGACCAGGTCATAACACCATCATCCTGGCAGACTCCATCAGGCGTTCTCACTGACCAGGTCCAAATACCGTCATCCTGACAGCCTCCATCAGGCGTTCTGACTGACCAGGTCCAAACACCGTCATCCTGGCAGCCTTCGTCAGGGGTTCTCACTGACCAAGTCCGAATACTGTCATTCTTGCAGCCTCCGTCAGGGTTTCGGAGTGACCAGGTCCGAACACTTCATCCTGGCAGCCTCCGTCAGGGGTTCTCACTGTCCAGGCCGAATACCGTCATCCTGGCAGCCTCCGTCAGGGGTTCTCACTGACCATGTCCGAACACCGTCATCCTGGCAGACACCGTCAGGCGTTCTCACTGACCAGGTCCAAACACCGTCATCCTGGCAGTCTCCGTCAGGGGTTCTGACTGACCAGGTCCGAGCACTGTCATCCTGGCAGCGTCCGTTAGGGGCTCTCACTGACCAGGTCCAAACACGGTCATCCTGGCAGCCTCCGTCAGGGGTTGTCACTGAACAGGACCGAATGCTGTCATCCTGGCAGCATCCGTCAGGGGTTCTCACTGACCATGTCCGAACACCATCATCCTGGCAGCCTCCGTCAGGGGTTCTCACTGACCAGGTCGAAACACTCACATCCTGGCAGCCTCCATCAGGGTTTCTCTCGGACCAGGTCCAAACACGGTCATCCTGGCAGCCTCCGTCAGGGGTTGTCACTGACCAGGACCGAATACTGTCATCCTGGCAGGCTCCGTCAAGGGTTCTCACTGACGAGGTCCAAACACCATCATCCTGGCAGCCTCAGTCAGGGGTTCTCACTGACCATGTCCGAACACCATCATCCTGGCAGCCTCCTTCAGGGGTTCTCACTGACCAAGTCCGAACGCTGTCATCCTGGCAGCCTCCATCAGGGGATCTCACTGACCAGGTCCAAATACTGTCTTCCTGGCAGCCTCCGTCAGAGTTTCTGACTGACCAGGTACAACCACCGTCACCCTGGCAGCCTCCGTCAGGGGTTCTCACTGACCAGGTCTGAACGCCGTCATCCTGGCAGCCTCCGTCAGGGGTTCTCAATGACCAGGCCCAAACACTGTCATCCTGGCAGCCTCAGTCAGGGGTTCTCACTGACCAGTTCCAAACACCGTCATCCTGGCAGACTCCGTCAGGGGTTATCGCTGACCAGGTCCAAACAACGTAATCCTGGCAGCCTCCGTCAGGGGTTCTCACTGACCAAGTCCGAACACTGCCATCTTGGGAGGCACCATCAGGGGTTCTCACTCACCAGGTCCGAATACTGTCATCGTGGCAGCCTCCGTCAGGGGTTCTCACTCACCAGGTCCGAATACCGTCATCCTGGTAGCCTCCGTCAGGGGTTCTCGCTGACCAGGTCTGAACACTGTCATCCTGGCAGCGTCCGTCAGGGGTTCTCACTGACCAAATCCAAAGACGGTCATCCTGGCAGTCTCCGTCAGGGGTTCCCACTGACCAGACCCAAACACCGTCATCCTGGCAGCCTACTTTAGGGGTTCTCACTGACCAGGTCCAAATACAGTCATCCTGGCAGCCTCCGTCAGGGGTTCTCACTGACCAACTCCGAACACAGTCATCCTGGCAGCCTCCATCAGGGGTTCTCACTGACCAGATCCGAACGCCGTTATCCTGGCAGCCTCTGTCAGGGGTTCTCACTGACCAGGTCCAAACACCATCATCCTGGCAGCCTACGTCAGGGGATCTCACTGACCAGGTCCGAATACTGTCCTCCTGGCAGCCTCCGTCAGCGGTTCTCACTCACCAGGTCTGAATACCGTCATCCTTGCGGCCTCCGTCAGGGGTCCTCACTGACCAGGTCCGAATACTGTCATCCTGGCAGCGTCCAGCAGGGGTTCTCAATGACCAAGTCCGAACACAGACTTCCTGGCAGCCTCCGTCAGGGGTTCTCACTGTCCAGGTCCGAATACCGTCATCCTGGCAGCCTCCGTCAGGGGTTCTGACTGACCAGGTCCGAACACCATCATCCTGGCAGCCTCCGTCAGGGGTTCTCACTGACCAGGTCCAAACACCGTCATACTGGCAGCGTCCGTCAGGGGTTCTCACTGACCAGGTCCAAACACGATCATCCTGGCAGCCTCCGTCAGGGGTTCCCACTTACCAAGTCCGCACACCATCATCCTGGCAGCCTCCATCAGGGGTTCTCACTGACCAGGTCCGAATACTGTCTTCCTGGCAGCCACGGTCAGAGTTTCTGACTGACCAGGTCCTATCACCATCATCCTGGCAGCCTCCGTCAGGGTTTCTCACTGACCAGGTACAACCACCGTCACCCTGGCAGCCTCCGTCAGGGGTTCTCAATGACCAGGCCCAAACACTGTCATCCTGGCAGCCTCAGTCAGGGGTTCTCACTGACCAGTTCCAAACACCGTCATCCTGGCAGTCTCCGTCAGGAGTTCTAACGGACCACGTCCGAACGCCGTCATCCTGGCAGCCTCCGTCCGGAGTTCTCAATGACCAGGCCCAAACATCGTCATCCTGGCAGCCTCCGTCAGGGGTTCTCACTGACCAGGTCCAAACACCGTCATCCTGGCGGATTCCGTTGAGGGTCTCACTGACCAGGTCATAACACCATCATCCTGGCAGACTCCGTCAGGCGTTCTCACTGACCAGGTCCAAATACCGTCATCCTGACAGCCTCCGTCAGGCGTTCTGACTGACCAGGTCCAAACACCGTCATCCTGGCAGCCTTCGTCAGGGGTTCTCACTGACCAAGTCCGAATATTGTCATTCTTGCAACCTCCGTCAGGGTTTCGGACTGACCAGGTCCGAACACTGTCATCCTGGCAGCCTCCGTCAGGGGTTCTGACTGTCCAGGCCGAATACCGTCATCCTGGCAGCCTCCGTCAGGGGTTCTCACTGACCATGTCCGAACACCATCATCCTGGCAGCCTCCGTCAGGGGATCTCACTGACCAAGTCCGAACACTGTCATCCTGGCAGCCTCCATCATGGGTTCTCACTAACCAGGTCCGAATACTGTCTTCCTGGCAGCCTCCGTCAGAGTTTCTGACTGACCAGGTCCTATCACCATCATCCTGGCAGCCTCAGTCAGGGGTTCTCACTGACCAGGTCATAACACCATCATCCTGGCAGACTCCATCAGGCGTTCTCACTGACCAGGTCCAAATACCGTCATCCTGACAGCCTCCATCAGGCGTTCTGACTGACCAGGTCCAAACACCGTCATCCTGGCAGCCTTCGTCAGGGGTTCTCACTGACCAAGTCCGAATACTGTCATTCTTGCAGCCTCCGTCAGGGTTTCGGAGTGACCAGGTCCGAACACTTCATCCTGGCAGCCTCCGTCAGGGGTTCTCACTGTCCAGGCCGAATACCGTCATCCTGGCAGCCTCCGTCAGGGGTTCTCACTGACCATGTCCGAACACCATCATCCTGGCAGCCTCCGTCAGGGGATCTCACTGACCAAGTCCGAACACTGTCATCCTGGCAGCCTCCATCAGGGGTTCTCACTAACCAGGTCCGAATACTGTTTTCCTGGCAGCCTCCATCAGAGTTTCTGACTGACCAGGTCCTAACACCGTCATCCTGGCAGCCTCCGTCAGGGGTTCTCAATGACCAGGCCCAAACACTGTCATCCTGGCAGCCTCAGTCAGGGGTTCTCACTGAGCAGTTCCAAACACCGTCATCCTGGCAGACACCGTCAGGCGTTCTCACTGACCAGGTCCAAACACCGTCATCCTGGCAGTCTCCGTCAGGGGTTCTGACTGACCAGGTCCGAGCACTGTCATCCTGGCAGCGTCCGTTAGGGGCTCTCACTGACCAGGTCCAAACACGGTCATCCTGGCAGCCTCCGTCAGGGGTTGTCACTGAACAGGACCGAATGCTGTCATCCTGGCAGCATCCGTCAGGGGTTCTCACTGACCATGTCCGAACACCATCATCCTGGCAGCCTCCGTCAGGGGTTCTCACTGACCAGGTCGAAACACTCACATCCTGGCAGCCTCCATCAGGGTTTCTCTCGGACCAGGTCCAAACACGGTCATCCTGGCAGCCTCCGTCAGGGGTTGTCACTGACCAGGACCGAATACTGTCATCCTGGCAGGCTCCGTCAAGGGTTCTCACTGACGAGGTCCAAACACCATCATCCTGGCAGCCTCAGTCAGGGGTTCTCACTGACCATGTCCGAACACCATCATCCTGGCAGCCTCCTTCAGGGGTTCTCACTGACCAAGTCCGAACGCTGTCATCCTGGCAGCCTCCATCAGGGGATCTCACTGACCAGGTCCAAATACTGTCTTCCTGGCAGCCTCCGTCAGAGTTTCTGACTGACCAGGTACAACCACCGTCACCCTGGCAGCCTCCGTCAGGGGTTCTCACTGACCAGGTCTGAACGCCGTCATCCTGGCAGCCTCCGTCAGGGGTTCTCAATGACCAGGCCCAAACACTGTCATCCTGGCAGCCTCAGTCAGGGGTTCTCACTGACCAGTTCCAAACACCGTCATCCTGGCAGACTCCGTCAGGGGTTATCGCTGACCAGGTCCAAACAACGTAATCCTGGCAGCCTCCGTCAGGGGTTCTCACTGACCAAGTCCGAACACTGCCATCTTGGGAGGCACCATCAGGGGTTCTCACTCACCAGGTCCGAATACTGTCATCGTGGCAGCCTCCGTCAGGGGTTCTCACTCACCAGGTCCGAATACCGTCATCCTGGTAGCCTCCGTCAGGGGTTCTCGCTGACCAGGTCTGAACACTGTCATCCTGGCAGCGTCCGTCAGGGGTTCTCACTGACCAAATCCAAAGACGGTCATCCTGGCAGTCTCCGTCAGGGGTTCCCACTGACCAGACCCAAACACCGTCATCCTGGCAGCCTACTTTAGGGGTTCTCACTGACCAGGTCCAAATACAGTCATCCTGGCAGCCTCCGTCAGGGGTTCTCACTGACCAACTCCGAACACAGTCATCCTGGCAGCCTCCATCAGGGGTTCTCACTGACCAGATCCGAACGCCGTTATCCTGGCAGCCTCTGTCAGGGGTTCTCACTGACCAGGTCCAAACACCATCATCCTGGCAGCCTACGTCAGGGGATCTCACTGACCAGGTCCGAATACTGTCCTCCTGGCAGCCTCCGTCAGCGGTTCTCACTCACCAGGTCTGAATACCGTCATCCTTGCGGCCTCCGTCAGGGGTCCTCACTGACCAGGTCCGAATACTGTCATCCTGGCAGCGTCCAGCAGGGGTTCTCAATGACCAAGTCCGAACACAGACTTCCTGGCAGCCTCCGTCAGGGGTTCTCACTGTCCAGGTCCGAATACCGTCATCCTGGCAGCCTCCGTCAGGGGTTCTGACTGACCAGGTCCGAACACCATCATCCTGGCAGCCTCCGTCAGGGGTTCTCACTGACCAGGTCCAAACACCGTCATACTGGCAGCGTCCGTCAGGGGTTCTCACTGACCAGGTCCAAACACGATCATCCTGGCAGCCTCCGTCAGGGGTTCCCACTTACCAAGTCCGCACACCATCATCCTGGCAGCCTCCATCAGGGGTTCTCACTGACCAGGTCCGAATACTGTCTTCCTGGCAGCCACGGTCAGAGTTTCTGACTGACCAGGTCCTATCACCATCATCCTGGCAGCCTCCGTCAGGGTTTCTCACTGACCAGGTACAACCACCGTCACCCTGGCAGCCTCCGTCAGGGGTTCTCAATGACCAGGCCCAAACACTGTCATCCTGGCAGCCTCAGTCAGGGGTTCTCACTGACCAGTTCCAAACACCGTCATCCTGGCAGTCTCCGTCAGGAGTTCTAACGGACCACGTCCGAACGCCGTCATCCTGGCAGCCTCCGTCCGGAGTTCTCAATGACCAGGCCCAAACATCGTCATCCTGGCAGCCTCCGTCAGGGGTTCTCACTGACCAGGTCCAAACACCGTCATCCTGGCGGATTCCGTTGAGGGTCTCACTGACCAGGTCATAACACCATCATCCTGGCAGACTCCGTCAGGCGTTCTCACTGACCAGGTCCAAATACCGTCATCCTGACAGCCTCCGTCAGGCGTTCTGACTGACCAGGTCCAAACACCGTCATCCTGGCAGCCTTCGTCAGGGGTTCTCACTGACCAAGTCCGAATATTGTCATTCTTGCAACCTCCGTCAGGGTTTCGGACTGACCAGGTCCGAACACTGTCATCCTGGCAGCCTCCGTCAGGGGTTCTGACTGTCCAGGCCGAATACCGTCATCCTGGCAGCCTCCGTCAGGGGTTCTCACTGACCATGTCCGAACACCATCATCCTGGCAGCCTCCGTCAGGGGATCTCACTGACCAAGTCCGAACACTGTCATCCTGGCAGCCTCCATCATGGGTTCTCACTAACCAGGTCCGAATACTGTCTTCCTGGCAGCCTCCATCAGAGTTTCTGACTGACCAGGTCCTAACACCGTCATCCTGGCAGCCTCCGTCAGGGTTTCTCACTGACCAGGTACAACCACCGTCACCCTGGCAGCCTCCGTCAGGGGTTCTCACTGACCAGGTCCGAACGCCGTCATCCTGGCAGCCTCCATCAGGGGTTCTCAATGACCAGGCCCAAACACTGTCATCCTGGCAGCCTCAGTCAGGGGTTCTCACTGACCAGTTCCAAACACCGTCATCCTGGCAGACTCCGTCAGGCGTTCTCACTGACCAGGTCCAAATACCATCAGCCTGGCAGCATCCGTCAGGGGTTCTGACTGACCAGGTCCAAACACCGTCATCCTGTCAGCCTCCGTCAGGGGTTCTCACTGTCCAGGTCCGAATACCGTCATCCTGGCAGCTTCCGTCAGCGGTTCTGACTGACCAGGTCCGAGCACTGTCATCCTGGCAGCGTCCCTTAGGGGCTCTCACTGACCAGGTCCAAACACGGTCATCCTGGCAGCCTCCGTCAGGGGTTGTCACTGAACAGGACCGAATGCTGTCATCCTGGCAGCCTCCGTCAGGGGTTCTCACTGACCATGTCCGAACACCATCATCCTGGCAGCCTCCGTCAGGGGTTCTCACTGACCAGGTCGAAACACTCACATCCTGGCAGCCTCCATCAGGGTTTCTCTCTGACCAGGTCTGAACACCGTCATCCTGGCAGCGTCCGTCAGGGGTTCTCACTGACCAGGACCGAATACTGTCATCCTGGCAGCCTCCGTCAAGGGTTCTCACTGACTAGGTCCAAACACCGTAATCCTGGCAGCCTCCGTCACGGGGTCTCACTGTCCAGGTCCAAATACTGTCTTCCTGGCAGCCTCCGTCAGAGTTTCTGACTGACCAGCTCCTAACACGGTCATCCTGGCAGCCTCCGTCAGGGTTTCTCACTGACCAGGTCCGAACGCTGTCATCCTGGCAGCCTCCGTCCGGAGTTCTCAATGACCAGGCCCAAACATCGTCATCCTGGCAGCCTCCGTCAGGGGTTCTCATTGACCATGTCCGAATACTGTCAGCCTTGCAGCCTCCGTCAGGGGTTCTCACTGACCAGGTCCGAACGCCGTCATCCTGGCAGCCTCCGTCAGGGGTTCTCAATGACCAGGCCCAAACACTGTCATCCTGGCGGCCTCCGTCAGGGGTTCTCACTGTCCAGGTCCGAATACCGTCATCCTGGCAGCCTCCGTCAGGGGTTCTCACTGACCAGGTCGAAACACCCACATCCTGGCAGCCTCCGTCAGGTGTTCTGACTGACCAGTTCCGAACACCGTCATCCTGGCAGCCTCCGTCAGGGGTTCTCACTGACCAGGTCCAAACACGGTCATCCTGGCAGCCTCCGTCAGGGGTTGTCTCTGAACAGGACCGAATACTGTCATCCTGGCAGCGTCCGTCAGGGGTTCTCACTGACCAGGCCCAAACATTGTCATCCTGGCAGCCTCCGTCAGGTATTCTCACTGACCAGGTCCAAACTCCGTCATCCTGGCAGAATCCTTCAGGGGTTCTGACTGACCAATTCCGAACACAGTCAACCTGGCAGCCTCTGTCAGGGGTTCTCAATGACCAGGCACAACCACTGTCATCCTGGCAGCCTCAGTCAGGGGTTCTCACTGACCAGTTCCAAACACCGTCATCCTGGCAGACTCCGTCAGGAGTTCTCACTGACCAGGTCCGAACGCCGTCATCCTGGCAGCCTCCGTCCGGAGTTCTCAATGACCAGGCCCAAACATCGTCATCCTGGCAGCCTCCGTCAGGGGTTCTCACTGACCAGGTCCAAACACCGTCATCCTGGCAGATTCCGTTAGGGGTCTCTCTGACCAGGTCATAACACCATCATCCTGGCAGACTCCGTCAGGCGTTCTCACTGACCAGGTCCAAATACCGTCATCCTGACAGCCTCCGTCAGGCGTTCTGACTGACCAGGTCCAAACACCGTCATCCTGGCAGCCTTCGTCAGGGGTTCTCACTGACCAAGTCCGAATACTGTCATTCTTGCAGCCTCCGTCAGGGTTCCGGACTGACCAGGTCCGAACACTGTCATCCTGGCAGCATCCGTCAGGGGTTCTCACTGACCATGTCCGAACACCATCATCCTGGCAGCCTCCGTCAGGGGATCTCACTGACCAAGTCCGAACACTGTCATCCTGGCAGCCTCCATCAGGGGTTCTCACTAACCAGGTCCGAATACTGTATTCCTGGCAGCCTCCATCAGAGTTTCTGACTGACCAGGTCCGAACGCCGTCATCCTGGCAGCCTCCGTCCGGAGTTCTCAATGACCAGGCCCAAACATCGTCATCCTGGCAGCCTCCGTCAGGGTTTCTCACTGACCAGGTCCAAACACCGTCATCCTGGCAGACTCTGCTAGGGGTTCTCACTGACCAGGTCATAATACCATCATCCTGGCAGACTCCGTCAGGCGTTCTCACTGACCAGGTCCTAATACCGTCATCCTGGCAGCCTCCGTCCGGCGTTCTGACTGACCTGTTCCAAACACTGTCATCCTGGCGGCCTCCGTCAGGGGTTCTCACTGTCCAGGTCCGAATACCGTCATCCTGGCAGCCTCCGTCAGGGGTTCTGACTGACCAGATCCGAACACTGTCATCCTGGCAGCATCCGTTAGGGGCTCTCACTGACCAGGTCCAAACACGGTCATCCTGGCAGCCTCCGTCAGGGATTGTCACTGAACAGGACCGAATGCTGTCATCCTGGCAGCCTCCGTCAGGGGTTCTCACTGACCATGTCCGAACACCATCATCGTGGCAGCCTCCGTCAGGGGTTCTCACTGACCAGGTCGAAACACCCACATCCTGGCAGCCTCCGTCAGGTGTTCTGACTGACCAGTTCCGAACACCGTCATCCTGGCAGCCTCCGTCAGGGGTTCTCACTGACCAGGTCCAAACACGGTCATCCTGGCAGCCTCCGTCAGGGGTTGTCACTGAACAGGACCGAATACTGTCATCCTGGCAGCGTCCGACAGGGGTTCTCACTGACCAGGCCCAAACATCGTCATCCTGGCAGCCTCTGTCAGGGATTCTCACTGACCAGGTCCAAACTCCGTCATCCTGGCAGAATCCGTCAGGGGTTCTGACTGACCAATTCCGAACACAGTCAACCTGGCAGCCTCTGTCAGGGGTTCTCAATGACCAGGCACAAACACTGTCATCCTGGCAGCCTCAGTCAGGGGTTCTCACTGACCAGTTCCAAACACCGTCATCCTGGCAGACTCCGTCAGGAGTTCTCACTGACCAGGTCCGAACGCCGTCATCCTGGCAGCCTCCGTCCGGAGTTCTCAATGACCAGGCCCAAACATCGCCATCCTGGCAGCCTCCGTCAGGGGTTCTCACTGACCAGGTCCAAACACCGTCATCCTGGCAGATTCCGTTAGGGGTCTCTCTGACCAGGTCATAACACCATCATCCTGGTAGACTCCGTCAGGCGTTCTCACTGACCAGGTCCAAATACCGTCATCCTGACAGCCTCCGTCAGGCGTTCTGACTGACCAGGTCCAAACACCGTCATCCTGGCAGCCTTCGTCAGGGGTTCTCACTGACCAAGTCCGAATACTGTCATTCTTGCAGCCTCCGTCAGGGTTTCGGACTGACCAGGTCCGAACACTGTCATCCTGGCAGCATCCGTCAGGGGTTCTCACTGACCATGTCCGAACACCATCATCCTGGCAGCCTCCGTCAGGGGATCTCACTGACCAAGTCCGAACACTGTCATCCTGGCAGCCTCCATCAGGGGTTCTCACTAACCAGGTCCGAATACTGTCTTCCTGGCAGCCTCCATCAGAGTTTCTGACTGACCAGGTCCGAACGCCGTCATCCTGGCAGCCTCCGTCCGGAGTTCTCAATGACCAGGCCCAAACATCGTCATCCTGACAGCCTCCGTCAGGGTTTCTCACTGACCAGGTCCAAACACCGTCATCCTGGCAGACTCTGCTAGGGGTTCTCACTGACCAGGTCATAATACCATCATCCTTGCAGACTCCGTCAGGCGTTCGGACTGACCAGGTCCGAACACTGTCATCCTGGCAGGCTCCGTCAGGGGTTCTCACTGTCCAGGCCGAATACCGTCATCATGGCAGCCTCCGTCAGGGGTTCTCACTGACCATGTCCGAACACCATCATCCTGGCAGCCTCCGTCAGGGGATCTCACTGACCAAGTCCGAACACTGTCATCCTGGCAGCCTCCATCAGGGGTTCTCACTAACCAGGTCCGAATACTGTCTTCCTGGCAGCCTCCGTCAGGGGTTCTCATTGACCATGTCCGAATACTGTCAGCCTTGCAGCCTCCGTCAGGGGTTCTCACTGACCAGGTCCGAACGCCGTCATCCTGGCAGCCTCCGTCAGGGGTTCTCAATGACCAGGCCCAAACACTGTCATCCTGGCGGCCTCCGTCAGGGGTTCTCACTGTCCAGGTCCGAATACCGTCATCCTGGCAGCCTCCGTCAGGTGTTCTGACTGACCAGTTCCGAACACCGTCATCCTGGCAGCATCCGTTAGGGGCTCTCACTGACCAGGTCCAAACACGGTCATCCTGGCAGCCTCCGTCAGGGGTTGTCACTGAACAGGACCGAATACTGTCATCCTGGCAGCGTCCGTCAGGGGTTCTCACTGACCAGGCCCAAACATCGTCATCCTGGCAGCCTCCGTCAGGCATTCTCACTGACCAGGTCCAAACTCCGTCATCCTGGCAGAATCCGTCAGGGGTTCTGACTGACCAATTCCGAACACAGTCAACCTGGCAGCCTCAGTCAGGGGTTCTCACTGACCAGTTCCAAACACCGTCATCCTGGCAGACTCCGTCAGGAGTTCTCACTGACCAGGTCCGAACGCCGTCATCCTGGCAGCCTCCGTCCGGAGTTCTCAATGACCAGGCCCAAACATCGTCATCCTGGCAGCCTCCGTCAGCTGTTCTCACTGACCAGGTCCAAACACCGTCATCCTGGCAGATTCCGTTAGGGGTCTCTCTGACCAGGTCATAACACCATCATCCTGGCAGACTCCGTCAGGCGTTCTCACTGACCAGGTCCAAATACCGTCATCCTGACAGCCTCCGTCAGGCGTTCTGACTAACCAGGTCCAAACACCGTCATCCTGGCAGCCTTCGTCAGGGGTTCTCACTGACCAAGTCCGAATACTGTCATTCTTGCAGCCTCCGTCAGGGTTTCGGACTGACCAGGTCCGAACACTGTCATCCTGGCAGCATCCGTCAGGGGTTCTCACTGACCATGTCCGAACACCATCATCCTGGCAGCCTCCGTCAGGGGATCTGACTGACCAATTCTGAACACAGTCAACCTGGCAGCCTCTGTCAGGGGTTCTCAATGACCAGGCACAAACACTGTCATCCTGGCAGCCTCAGTCAGGGGTTCTCACTGACCAGTTCCAAACACCGTCATCCTGGCAGACTCCGTCAGGAGTTCTCACTGACCAGGTCCGAACGCCGTCATCCTGGCAGCCTCCGTCAGGGGTTCTCAATGACCAGGTCCGAACACCATCATCCTGGCAGCCTCCGTCAGGGGTTCTCACTGAGCAGGTCGAAACACTCACATCCTGGCAGCCCCCATGAGGGTTTCTCTCTGACCAGGTCTGAACACCGTCATCCTGGCACCCTCGTCAGGGGGTCTCACTGTCCAGGTCCAAACAACATCATCCTGGCAGCCTCCGTCAGGGGTTCTCACTAACCATGTCCGAACACCATCATCCTGGCAGCCTCCGTCAGGGGTTTTTACTGACCAGGACCGAATACTGTCATCCTGGCTGCCTCCGTCAAGGGTTCTCACTGACGAGGTCCAAACACCATCATCCTGGCAGCCTCAGTCAGGGGTTCTCACTGACCATGTCCGAACACCATCATCCTGGCAGCCTCCGTCAGGGGTTCTCACTGACCAAGTCCGAATGCTGTCATCCTGGCAGCCTCCATCAGGGGTTCTCACTGACCAGGTCCAAATACTGTCTTCCTGGCAACCTCCGTCAGAGTTTCTGACTGACCAGGTCCTAACACGGTCATCCTGGCAGCCTCCATTAGGGTTTCTCACTGACCAGGCCCGAACGCCGTCATCATGGCAGCCTCCGTCCGGAGTTCTCAATGACCAGGCCCAAACATCGTCATCCTGGCAGCCTCCGTCAGGGGTTCTCACTGACCAGGTCCAAACACCGTCATCCTGGCGGATTCCGTTAGGGGTCTCACTGACCAGGTCATAACACCATCATCCTGGCAGACTCCGCCAGGCGTTCTCACTGACCAGGTCCAAATACCGTCATCCTGACAGCCTCCGTCAGGGGTTCTCACCGACCAAGTCCGGATACTGTCATCCTTGCAGCCTCCGTCAGGGTTTCGGACTGACCAGGTCCGAACACTCTCATCATGGCAGCCTCCGTCAGGGGTTCTCACTGTCCAGGCCGAATATCGTCATCCTGGCAGCCTCCGTCAGGGGTTCTCACTGACCATGTCCGAACACCATCATCCTGGCAGCCTCCGTCAGGGGATCTCACTGACCAAGTCCGAACACTGTCATCCTGGCAGCCTCCATCAGGGGTTCTCACTAACCAGGTCCGAATACTGTCATCCTGGCAGCCTCCGTCAGGGGTTCTCATTGACCATGTCCGAATACTGTCATCCTTGCAGCCTCAGTCACGGGGTCTCACTGACCAGGTCCGAACGCCGTCATCCTGGCAGCCTCCGTCAGGGGTTCTCAATGACCAGGCCCAAACACTGTCATCCTGGCGGCTTCCGTCAGGGGTTCTCACTGTCCAGGTCCGAATACCGTCATCCTGGCAGCCTCCATCAGGGGTTCTGACTGACCAGATCCGAACACTGTCATCCTGGCAGCGTCCGTTAGGGGCTCTCACTGACCAGGTCCAAACACGGTCATCCTGGCAGCCTCCGTCAGGGGTTGTCACTGAACAGGACCGAATGCTGTCATCCTGGCAGCCTCCGTCAGGGGTTCTCACTGACCATGTCCAAACACCATCATCCTGGCAGCCTCCGTCAGGGGTTCTCACTGACCAGGTCGAAACACCCACATCCTGGCAGCCTCCATCAGGGTTTCTCTCTGACCAGGTCTGAACACCGTCATCCTGGCAGTGTCCGTCATGGGTTCTCACTGACCAGTTCCAAACACGGTCATCCTGGCAGCCTCCATCAGGGGTTCTCACTGACCAGGTCCAAATACTGTCTTCCTGGCAGCCTCCGCCAGAGTTTCTGACTGACCAGGTCCTAACACCGTCATACTGGCAGCCTCCGTCAGGGTTTCTCACTGACCAGGTACAACCACCGTCACCCTGGCAGCCTCCGTCAGGGGTTCTCACTGACCAGGTCCGAATACTGTCATGCTGGCAGCCTCCGTCAGGGGTTCTGACTGACCAGTTCCGAACACCGTCATCCTGGCAGCCTCCGCCAGGGGTTCTCACTGACCAGGTCCAAACACGGTCATCCTGGCAGCCTCCGTCAGGGGTTCTCAATGACCAGGCCCAAACACTGTCATCCTGGCGGCCTCCGTCAGGGGTTCTCACTGTCCAGGTCCGAATACCGTCATCCTGGCAGCCTCCGTCAGGGGTTCTGACTAACCAAATCCGAACACTGTCATCCTGGCAGCATCCGTTAGGGGCTCTCACTGACCAGGTCCAAACACGGTCATCCTGGCAGCCTCCGTCAGGGGTTGTCACTGAACAGGACCGAATGCTGTCATCCTGGCAGCCTCCGTCAGGGGTTCTCACTGACCATGTCCGAACACCATCATCGTGGCAGCCTCCGTCAGGGGTTCTCACTGACCAGGTCGAAACACCCACATCCTGGCAGCCTCCGTCAGGGGTTCTCACTGACCAGGTCCAAACACGGTCATCCTGGCAGCCTCCGTCAGGGGTTGTCACTGAACAGGACCGAATACTGTCATCCTGGCAGCGTCCGTCAGGGGTTCTCACTGACCAGGCCCAAACATCGTCATCCTGGCAGCCTCCGTCAGGGATTCTCACTGACCAGGTCCAATCTCCGTCATCCTGGCAGAATCCGTCAGGGGTTCTGACTGACCAATTCCGAACACAGTCAACCTGGCAGCCTCTGTCAGGGGTTCTCAATGACCAGGCACAAACACTGTCATCCTGGCAGCCTCAGTCAGGGGTTCTCACTGACCAGTTCCAAACACCGTCATCCTGGCAGACTCCGTCAGGAGTTCTCACTGACCAGGTCCGAACGCCGTCATCCTGGCAGCCTCCGTCCGGAGTTCTCAATGACCAGGCCCAAACATCGTCATCCTGGCAGCCTCCGTCAGCTGTTCTCACTGACCAGGTCCAAACACCGTCATCCTGGCAGATTCCGTTAGGGGTCTCTCTGACCAGGTCATAACACCATCATCCTGGCAGACTCCGTCAGGCGTTCTCACTGACCAGGTCCAAATACCGTCATCCTGACAGCCTCCGTCAGGCGTTCTGACTAACCAGGTCCAAACACCGTCATCCTGGCAGCCTTCGTCAGGGGTTCTCACTGACCAAGTCCGAATACTGTCATTCTTGCAGCCTCCGTCAGGGTTTCGGACTGACCAGGTCCGAACACTGTCATCCTGGCAGCATCCGTCAGGGGTTCTCACTGACCATGTCCGAACACCATCATCCTGGCAGCCTCCGTCAGGGGATCTCACTGACCAAGTCCGAACACTGTCATCCTGGCAGCCTCCATCAGGGGTTCTCACTAACCAGGTCCGAATACTGTCTTCCTGGCAGCCTCCATCAGAGTTTCTGACTGACCAGGTCCTAACACCGTCATCCTGGCAGCCTCCGTCAGGGTTTCTCACTGACCAGGTCCGAACGCCGTCATCCTGGCAGCCTCCGTCAGGGGTTCTCAATGACCAGGTCCGAACACCATCATCCTGGCAGCCTCCGTCAGGGGTTCTCACTGACCAGGTCGAAACACTCACATCCTGGCAGCCCCCATCAGGGTTTCTCTCTGACCAGGTCTGAACACCGTCATCCTGGCACCCTCGTCAGGGGGTCTCACTGTCCAGGTCCAAACAACATCATCCTGGCAGCCTCCGTCAGGGGTTCTCACTAACCATGTCCGAACACCATCATCCTGGCAGCCTCCGTCAGGGGATCTCACTGACCAAGTCCGAACACTGTCATCCTGGCAGCCTCCATCAGGGGTTCTCACTAACCAGGTCCGAATACTGTCTTCCTGGCAGCCTCCATCAGAGTTTCTGACTGACCAGGTCCTAACACCGTCATCCTGGCAGCCTCCGTCAGGGTTTCTCACTGACCAGGTCCGAACGCCGTCATCCTGGCAGCCTCCGTCAGGGGTTCTCAATGACCAGGTCCGAACACCATCATCCTGGCAGCCTCCGTCAGGGGTTTTTACTGACCAGGACCGAATACTGTCATCCTGGCTGCCTCCGTCAAGGGTTCTCACTGACGAGGTCCAAACACCATCATCCTGGCAGCCTCAGTCAGGGGTTCTCACTGACCATGTCCGAACACCATCATCCTGGCAGCCTCCGTCAGGGGTTCTCACTGACCAAGTCCGAACGCTGTCATCCTGGCAGCTTCCATCAGGGGTTCTCACTGACCAGGTCCAAATACTGTCTTCCTGGCAACCTCCGTCAGAGTTTCTGACTGACCAGGTCCTAACACGGTCATCCTGGCAGCCTCCATTAGGGTTTCTCACTGACCAGGTCCGAACGCCGTCATCATGGCAGCCTCCGTCCGGAGTTCTCAATGACCAGGCCCAAACATCGTCATCCTGGCAGCCTCCATCAGGGGTTCTCACTGACCAGGTCCAAACACCGTCATCCTGGCGGATTCCGTTAGGGGTCTCACTGACCAGGTCATAACACCATCATCCTGGCAGACTCCGCCAGGCGTTCTCACTGACCAGGTCCAAATACCGTCATCCTGACAGCCTCCGTCAGGGGTTCTCACCGACCAAGTCCGAATACTGTCATCCTTGCAGCCTCCGTCAGGGTTTCGGACTGACCAGGTCCGAACACTCTCATCATGGCAGCCTCCGTCAGGGGTTCTCACTGTCCAGGCCGAATATCGTCATCCTGGCAGCCTCCGTCAGGGGTTCTCACTGACCATGTCCGAACACCATCATCCTGGCAGCCTCCGTCAGGGGATCTCACTGACCAAGTCCGAACACTGTCATCCTGGCAGCCTCCATCAGGGGTTCTCACTAACCAGGTCCGAATACTGTCATCCTGGCAGCCTCCGTCAGGGGTTCTCATTGACCAGGCCCAAACACTGTCATCCTGGCGGCTTCCGTCAGGGGTTCTCACTGTCCAGGTCCGAATACCGTCATCCTGGCAGCCTCCATCAGGGGTTCTGACTGACCAGATCCGAACACTGTCATCCTGGCAGCGTCCGTTAGGGGCTCTCACTGACCAGGTCCAAACACGGTCATCCTGGCAGCCTCCGTCAGGGGTTGTCACTGAACAGGACCGAATGCTGTCATCCTGGCAGCCTCCGTCAGGGGTTCTCACTGACCATGTCCAAACACCATCATCCTGGCAGCCTCCGTCAGGGGTTCTCACTGACCAGGTCGAAACACCCACATCCTGGCAGCCTCCATCAGGGTTTCTCTCTGACCAGGTCTGAACACCGTCATCCTGGCAGTGTCCGTCATGGGTTCTCACTGACCAGTTCCAAACACGGTCATCCTGGCAGCCTCCATCAGGGGTTCTCACTGACCAGGTCCAAATACTGTCTTCCTGGCAGCCTCCGCCAGAGTTTCTGACTGACCAGGTCCTAACACCGTCATACTGGCAGCCTCCGTCAGGGTTTCTCACTGACCAGGTACAACCACCGTCACCCTGGCAGCCTCCGTCAGGGGTTCTCACTGACCAGGTCCGAATACTGTCATGCTGGCAGCCTCCGTCAGGGGTTCTGACTGACCAGTTCCGAACACCGTCATCCTGGCAGCCTCCGCCAGGGGTTCTCACTGACCAGGTCCAAACACGGTCATCCTGGCAGCCTCCGTCAGCGGTTGTCACTGAACAGGACCGAATACTGTCATCCTGGCAGCGTCCGTCAGGGGTTCTCACTGACCAAATCCAAACACGGTCATCCTGGCAGTCTCCGTCAGGGGTTCCCACTGACCAGACCCAAACACCGTCATCCTGGCAGCCTACTTTAGGGGTTCTCACTGACCAGGTCCAAATACAGTCATCCTGGCAGCGTACGTCAGGGGATCTCACTGACCAAGTCCGAACACAGTCATCCTGGCAGCCTCCGTCAGGGGTACTGACTGACCAGGTCCAAACTCCGTCATCCTGGCAGCCTCCGTCAGGGGTTGTCACTGACCAGGACCGAATACTGTCATCCTGGCAGCCTCAGTCAAGGGTTCTCACTGACGAGGTCCAAACACCATCATCCTGGCAGCCTCAGTCAGGGGTTCTCACTGACCAAGTCCGAACGCTGTCATCCTGGCAGCCTCCATCAGGGGTTCTCACTGACCAGGTCCGAATACTGTCATCCTGGCAGCCTCCATCAGGGGTTCTCACTGACCAGGTCCAAATACTGTCTTCCTGGCAACCTCCGTCAGAGTTTCTGACTGACCAGGTCCTAACACGGTCATCCTGGCAGCCTCCATTAGGGTTTCTCACTGACCAGGTCCGAACGCCGTCATCATGGCAGCCTCCGTCCGGAGTTCTCAATGACCAGGCCCAAACATCGTCATCCTGGCAGCCTCCATCAGGGGTTCTCACTGACCAGGTCCAAACACCGTCATCCTGGCGGATTCCGTTAGGGGTCTCACTGACCAGGTCATAACACCATCATCCTGGCAGACTCCGCCAGGCGTTCTCACTGACCAGGTCCAAATACCGTCATCCTGACAGCCTCCGTCAGGGGTTCTCACCGACCAAGTCCGAATACTGTCATCCTTGCAGCCTCCGTCAGGGTTTCGGACTGACCAGGTCCGAACACTCTCATCATGGCAGCCTCCGTCAGGGGTTCTCACTGTCCAGGCCGAATATCGTCATCCTGGCAGCCTCCGTCAGGGGTTCTCACTGACCATGTCCGAACACCATCATCCTGGCAGCCTCCGTCAGGGGATCTCACTGACCAAGTCCGAACACTGTCATCCTGGCAGCCTCCATCAGGGGTTCTCACTAACCAGGTCCGAATACTGTCATCCTGGCAGCCTCCGTCAGGGGTTCTCATTGACCAGGCCCAAACACTGTCATCCTGGCGGCTTCCGTCAGGGGTTCTCACTGTCCAGGTCCGAATACCGTCATCCTGGCAGCCTCCATCAGGGGTTCTGACTGACCAGATCCGAACACTGTCATCCTGGCAGCGTCCGTTAGGGGCTCTCACTGACCAGGTCCAAACACGGTCATCCTGGCAGCCTCCGTCAGGGGTTGTCACTGAACAGGACCGAATGCTGTCATCCTGGCAGCCTCCGTCAGGGGTTCTCACTGACCATGTCCAAACACCATCATCCTGGCAGCCTCCGTCAGGGGTTCTCACTGACCAGGTCGAAACACCCACATCCTGGCAGCCTCCATCAGGGTTTCTCTCTGACCAGGTCTGAACACCGTCATCCTGGCAGTGTCCGTCATGGGTTCTCACTGACCAGTTCCAAACACGGTCATCCTGGCAGCCTCCATCAGGGGTTCTCACTGACCAGGTCCAAATACTGTCTTCCTGGCAGCCTCCGCCAGAGTTTCTGACTGACCAGGTCCTAACACCGTCATACTGGCAGCCTCCGTCAGGGTTTCTCACTGACCAGGTACAACCACCGTCACCCTGGCAGCCTCCGTCAGGGGTTCTCACTGACCAGGTCCGAATACTGTCATGCTGGCAGCCTCCGTCAGGGGTTCTGACTGACCAGTTCCGAACACCGTCATCCTGGCAGCCTCCGCCAGGGGTTCTCACTGACCAGGTCCAAACACGGTCATCCTGGCAGCCTCCGTCAGCGGTTGTCACTGAACAGGACCGAATACTGTCATCCTGGCAGCGTCCGTCAGGGGTTCTCACTGACCAAATCCAAACACGGTCATCCTGGCAGTCTCCGTCAGGGGTTCCCACTGACCAGACCCAAACACCGTCATCCTGGCAGCCTACTTTAGGGGTTCTCACTGACCAGGTCCAAATACAGTCATCCTGGCAGCGTACGTCAGGGGTTGTCACTGACCAGGACCGAATACTGTCATCCTGGCAGCCTCAGTCAAGGGTTCTCACTGACGAGGTCCAAACACCATCATCCTGGCAGCCTCAGTCAGGGGTTCTCACTGACCAAGTCCGAACGCTGTCATCCTGGCAGCCTCCATCAGGGGTTCTCACTGACCAGGTCCGAATACTGTCTTCCTGGCAGCCTCCGTCAGAGTTTCTGACTGACCAGGTCCTAACACCGTCATCCTGGCAGCTTCCGTCAGGGTTTCTCACTGACCAGGTACAACCACCGTCACCCTGGCAGCCTCCGTCAGGGGTTCTGACTGAACAGGTCTGAACGTCGTCATTCTGGTAGCCTCCATCAGGGGTCCTCCCTGACCAGGTCCAAATACCGTCATCCTTGCAGCCTCCGTCAGGGGTTCTCACTGACCAGGTCCAAACACCATCAATCTGGCGGCCTCAGGCAGGGGTTCTCACTGACCAACTCCAAACACAGTCATCCTGGTAGCCTCCGTCAGGGGTTCTCACTGACCAGGTCCAAACGCCGTTATCCTGGCAGCCTGCGTCAGGGGTTCTCACTGACCAGGACCGAATACTCTCATCCTGGCAGCCTCCGTCAAGGGTTCTCACTGACCAGTTCCAACCACCGTAATCCTGGCAGCCTCAGTCAGGGGGTCTCACTGTCCAGGTCCAAACAACATCATCCTGTCAGCCTCCGTCAGGGGATCTCACTAACCATGTCCGAACACCATCATCCTGGCAGCCTCCGTCAGGGGTGACAACTGACCAGTACCGAATACTGTCATCCTGGCAGCCTCAGTCAAGGGTTCTCACTGACGAGGTCCAAACACCATCATCCTGGCAGCCTCAGTCAGGGGTTCTCACTGACCAAGTCCGAACGCTGTCATCATGGCAGCCTCCATCAGGGGTTCTCACTGACCAGGTCCGAATACTGTCTTCCTGGCAGCCTCCGTCAGAGTTTCTGACTGACCAGGTCCTTACACCGTCATCCTGGCAGCTCCGTCAGGGTTTCTCACTGACCAGGTATAACCACCGTCACCCTGGCAGCCTCCGTCAGGGGTTCTGACTGAACAGGTCTGAACGTCGTCATTCTGTCAGCCTCCATCAGGGGTCCTCACTGACCAGGTCCAAATACCGTCATCCTGGCAGCCTCCGTCAGGGGTTCTCAATGACCAGGCCCAAACACTGTCATCCTGGCAGCATCAGTCAGGGGTTCTCACTGACCAGTTCCAAACACCGTCATCCTGGCAGACTCCGTCAGGCGTTCTCACTGACCAGATCCAAATACCATCAGCCTGGCAGAATCCGTCATGGGTTCTCACTGTCCAGGTCCGAATACCGTCATCCTGGCAGCCTCCGTCAGAGTTTCTGACTGACCAGGTCCTAACACCGTCATCCTGGCAGCCTCCGTCAGGGTTTCTCACTGACCAGGTACAACCACTGTCACCCTGGCAGCCTCCGTCAGGGGTTCTGACTGAACAGGTCCGAACGTCGTCATTCTGGCAGCCTCCGTCAGGGGTTCTCACTGACCAGGTCCAAACACCGTAATCGTTGCAGCCTCCGTCAGGGGTTCTGACTAACCAGGTCTGAACGCTGTCATCCTGGCAGCCTCCGTCAGGAGTTCTCACTGACCAGGTCCGAACGCCGTCATCATGGCAGCCTCCGTCCGGATTTCTCAATGACCAGGCCCAAACATCGTCATCCTGGCAGCCTCCGTCAGGGGTTCTCACTGACCAGGTCATAACACCATCATCCTGGCAGACTCCGTCAGGCGTTCTCACTGACCAGGTCCAAATACCGTCATCCTGACAGCCTCCGTCAGGCGTTCTGACTGACCAGGTCCAAACACCGTCATCCTGGCAGCCTTCGTCAGGGGTTCTCACTGACCAAGTCCGAATACTGTCATCCTTGCAGCCTCCGTCAGGGTTTCGGACTGACCAGGTCCGAACACTGTCATCCTGGCAGCCTCCGTCAGGGGTTCTCGCTGTCCAGGCCGAATACCGTCATCCTGGCAGCCTCCGTCAGGGCTTCTCACTGACCATGTCCGAACACCATCATCCTGGCAGCCTCCGTCAGGGTTTCTCACTGACCAGGTACAACCACCGTCACCCTGGCAGCCTCCGTCAGGGCTTCTGACTGAACAGGTCCGAACGCTTTCATCCTGGCAGCCTCCGTCAGGAGATCTCACTGACTAGGTCCGAACGCCGTCATCCTGGCAGCCTTCGTCAGCGGTCCTCACTGACCAGGCCCAAACACCGTCATCCTGGCAGCCTCAGTCAGGGGTTCTCACTGACCAGGTCCAAACAGCATCATCCCGGCAGCGTCTGTAAGGGGTTCTCACTGACCAAATCCAAACACCGTCATCCAAGCAGCCTCCATCAGGGGTTCTCACTGACCAGGTCCGAATACTGTCATCCTGGCAGCCTCCGTCAGGGGTTATCACTCACCAGGTCCGAATACCGTCATCCTGGCAGCCTCCGGCAGGGGTTCTCATTGGCCATGTCCGAATACTGTCATCCTTGCAGCCTCCGTTAGCGGCTCTGACTGACCAGGTTCTAACACCGTCATCCTGGCAGCCTCCGTCAGGGTTTCTCACTGACCAGGTTCTCACACCGTCGTCCTTGCGGCCTCCATCTGGAGTTCTCAATGACCAGGCCCAAACATCATCATCCTGGCAGCCTCCGTCAGGGGTTCTCACTGACCAGGTCAAAACACCGTCATCCTGGCAGACTCCGTTAGGGGTTCTCACTGACCAGGTCATAACACCATCATCCTGGCAGACTCCGTCAGGCGTTCTCACCGACCAGGTCCAAATACCGTCATCCTGACAGCCTCCGTCAGGCATTCTGACTGACCAGGTCCAAACACCGTCATCCTGGCAGCCTTCGTCAGGGGTTCTCACTGACCAAGTCCGAATACTGTCATCCTTGCAGCCTCCGTCAGGGTTTCGGACTGACCAGGTCCGAACACTGTCATAATGGCAGCCTCCGTCAGGGGTTCTCACTGTCCAGGCCGAATACCGTCATCCTGGCAGCCTCCGTCAGGGGTTCTCACTGACCATGTCCGAACACCATCATCCTGGCAGCCTCCGACAGGGGATCTCACTGACCAAGTCCGAACACTGTCATCCTGGCAGCCTCATCAGGGGTTCTCATTAACCAGGTCCGAATACTGTCTTCCTGGCAGCCTCCGTCAGAGTTTCTGACTGACCAGGTCCTAACACCGTCATCCTGGCAGCCTCCGTCAGGGTTTCTCACTGACCAGGTACAACCACCGTCACCCTTGCAGCCTCCGTCAGGGGTTGTCACTGACCAGGTCCGAACGCCGTCATCCTGGCAGCCTCCGTCAGGGGTTCTCAATGACCAAGCCCAAACACTGTCATCCTAGCAGCCTCAGTCAGGGGTTCTCACTGACCAGTTCCAAACACCGTCATCCTTGCAGCCTCAGTCAGGGGTTCTCACTGACCAGGTCCAAACAGCATCATCCCGGCAGCGTCCGTAAGGGGTTCTCACTGACCAAGTCTGAACACCATCATCCTGGCAGCCTCCGTCAGGGGATTCTCACCGACCAAATCCAAACACCGTCATCCTGGCAGCCTCCATCAGGGGTTCTCACTGACCAGGTCTGAATACTGTCATCCTGGCAGCCTCCATCAGGGGTTATCACTCACCAGGTCTGAATACCGTCATCCTGGCAGCCTCCGGCAGGGGTTCTCATTGGCCATGTCCGAATAGTGTCATCCTTGCAGCCTCCGTTAGGGGCTCTGACTGACCAGGTTCTAACACCGTCATCCTGGCAGCCTCCGTCAGAGTTTCTCACTGACCAGGTTCTCAAACCGTCGTCCTTGCGGCCTCCGTCAGGAGTTCTCAATGACCAGGCCCAAACATCATCATCCTGGCAGCCTCCTTCAGGGGTTCTCACTGACCAGGTCCAAACACCGTCATCCTGGCAGACTCCGTTAGGGGTTCTCACTGACCAGGTCATAACACCATCATCCTGGCAGACTCCGTCAGGCGTTCTCACTGACCAGGTCCAAATACCGTCATCCTGACAGCCTCCGTCAGGCGTTCTGACTGACCAGGTCCAAACACCGTCATCCTGGCAGCCTTCGTCAGGGGTTCTCACTGTCCAGGCCGAATACCGTCATCCTGGCAGCCTCCGTCAGGGGTTCTCACTGACCATGTCCGAACACCATCATCCTGGCAGCCTCCGTCAGGGGATCTCACTGACCAAGTCCGAACACTGTCTTCCTGGCAGCCTCCGTCAGAGTTTCTGACTGACCAGGTCCTAACACCGTCATCCTGGCAGCCTCCGTCAGGGTTTCTCACTGACCAGGTATAACCACCGTCACCCTGGCAGCCTCCGTCAGGGGTTGTCACTGACCAGGTCCGAACGCCGTCATCCTGGCAGCCTCCGTCAGGGGTTCTCAATGACCAGGCCCAAACACTGTCATCCTGGCAGCCTCAGTCAGGGGTTCTCACTGACCAGTTCCAAACACCGTCATCCTGGCAGACTCCATCAGGCGTTCTCACTGACCAGGTCCAAATACCATCAGCCTGGCAGCATCCGTCAGGGGTTCTGACTGACCAGGTCCAAACACCGTCATCCTGGCAGACTCCGTCAGGCGTTCTCACTGACCAGGTCCAAACACCATCAGCCTGGCAGCATCCGTCAGGGGGTCTGACTGACCAGGTCCAAACACCGTCATCCTGTCAGCCTCCGTCAGGGGTTCTCACTGTCCAGGTCCGAATACCGTCATCCTGGCAGCCTCCATCAGGGGTTCTGACTGACCAGGTCCGAGCACTGTCATCCTGGCAGCGTCCGTTAGGGGCTCTCACTGACCAGGTCCAAACACGGTCATCCTGGCAACCTCCGTCAGGGGTTCTCACTGACCATGTCCGAACACCATCATCCTGGCAGCCTCCGTCAGGGGTTCTCACTGACCAGGTCCAAACACGGTCATCCTGGCAGCCTCCGTCAGGGGTTGTCACTGACCAGGACTGAATACTGTCATCCTGGCAGCCTCCGTCAAGGGTTCTCACTGACCAGGTCCAAACACCGTAATCCTGGCAGCCTCCGTCAGGGGGTCTCACTGTCCAGGTCCAAACAACATCATCCTGTCAGCCTCCGTCAGGGGATCTCACTAACCATGTCCGAACACCATCATCCTGGCAGCCTCTGTCAGGGGTGACAACTGACCAGTACCGAATACTGTCATCCTGGCAGCCTCAGTCAAGGGTTCTCACTGACGAGGTCCAAACACCATCATCCTGGCAGCCTCAGTCAGGGGTTCTCACTGACCAAGTCCGAACGCTGTCATCATGGCAGCCTCCATCAGGGGTTCTCACTGACCAGGTCCGAATACTGTCTTCCTGGCAGCCTCCGTCAGAGTTTCTGACTGACCAGGTCCTTACACCGTCATCCTGGCAGCTCCGTCAGGGTTTCTCACTGACCAGGTATAACCACCGTCACCCTGGCAGCCTCCGTCAGGGGTTCTGACTGAACAGGTCTGAACGTCGTCATTCTGTCAGCCTCCATCAGGGGTCCTCACTGACCAGGTCCAAATACCGTCATCCTGGCAGCCTCCGTCAGGGGTTCTCAATGACCAGGCCCAAACACTGTCATCCTGGCAGCATCAGTCAGGGGTTCTCACTGACCAGTTCCAAACACCGTCATCCTGGCAGACTCCGTCAGGCGTTCTCACTGACCAGATCCAAATACCATCAGCCTGGCAGAATCCGTCATGGGTTCTCACTGTCCAGGTCCGAATACCGTCATCCTGGCAGCCTCCGTCAGAGTTTCTGACTGACCAGGTCCTAACACCGTCATCCTGGCAGCCTCCGTCAGGGTTTCTCACTGACCAGGTACAACCACTGTCACCCTGGCAGCCTCCGTCAGGGGTTCTGACTGAACAGGTCCGAACGTCGTCATTCTGGCAGCCTCCGTCAGGGGTTCTCACTGACCAGGTCCAAACACCGTAATCGTTGCAGCCTCCGTCAGGGGTTCTGACTAACCAGGTCTGAACGCTGTCATCCTGGCAGCCTCCGTCAGGAGTTCTCACTGACCAGGTCCGAACGCCGTCATCATGGCAGCCTCCGTCCGGATTTCTCAATGACCAGGCCCAAACATCGTCATCCTGGCAGCCTCCGTCAGGGGTTCTCACTGACCAGGTCATAACACCATCATCCTGGCAGACTCCGTCAGGCGTTCTCACTGACCAGGTCCAAATACCGTCATCCTGACAGCCTCCGTCAGGCGTTCTGACTGACCAGGTCCAAACACCGTCATCCTGGCAGCCTTCGTCAGGGGTTCTCACTGACCAAGTCCGAATACTGTCATCCTTGCAGCCTCCGTCAGGGTTTCGGACTGACCAGGTCCGAACACTGTCATCCTGGCAGCCTCCGTCAGGGGTTCTCGCTGTCCAGGCCGAATACCGTCATCCTGGCAGCCTCCGTCAGGGCTTCTCACTGACCAGGTCCAAACACCGTAATCGTTGCAGCCTCCGTCAGGGGTTCTGACTAACCAGGTCTGAACGCTGTCATCCTGGCAGCCTCCGTCAGGAGTTCTCACTGACCAGGTCCGAACGCCGTCATCATGGCAGCCTCCGTCCGGATTTCTCAATGACCAGGCCCAAACATCGTCATCCTGGCAGCCTCCGTCAGGGGTTCTCACTGACCAGGTCATAACACCATCATCCTGGCAGACTCCGTCAGGCGTTCTCACTGACCAGGTCCAAATACTGTCTTCCTGGCAGCTTCCGTCAGAGTTTCTGACTGACCAGGTCCTAACACCGTCATCCTGGCAGACTCCGTTAGGGGTTCTCACTAACCAGGTCCAAATACCGTCATCCTGGCAGCCTCCATCAGGCGTTCTGACTGACCAGGGCCAAACACCGTCATCCTGGCAGCCTCCGTCAGGTGTTTTCACTGACCAAGTACGAACACTGTCATCCTGGCAGCCTCCATCAGGGGTTCTCACTAACCAGGTCCGAATACTGTCTTCCTGGCAGACTCCGTCAGAGTTTCTGACTGACCAGGTCCTAACACCGTCATCCTGGCAGCCTCCGTCAGGGTTTCGCACTGACCAGGTACAACCACCGTCACCCTGGCAGCCTCCGTCAGGGCTTCTGACTGAACAGGTCCGAACGCTGTCATCCTGGCAGCCTCCGTCAGGGGTTCTCACTGACCAGGTCCGAACACGATCATCCTGGCAGCCTCCGTCAGGGGTTGTCACTGACCAGGACCGAATACTGTCATCCTGGTAGTCTCCGTCAAGGGTACTCACTGACCAGGTCCAAACACGGTCATCGTGGCTGCCTGAGTCAGGGGTTCTCACTAACCAAGTCCAAACACCGTAATCCTGGCAGCCTCCGTCAGGGGGTCTCACTGTCCAGGTCCAAACACCATCATCCAGGCAGCCTCCGTCAGGGGTTCTCACTGACCATGTCCGAACACCATCATCCTAGCAGCCTCCGTCAGGGGTTCCCAACTACCAAGTCCGAACACCGTCATCCTGGCAGCCTCCATCAGGGGTTCTCACTGAGCAGCTCCGAATACTGTCTTCCTGGCAGCCTCCGTCAGAGTTTCTGACTGACCAGGTCCTAACACCGTCATCCTGGCAGCCTCCGTCAGGGTTTCTCACTGACCAGGTACAACCACCGTCACCCTGGCAGCCTCCGTCAGGGCTTCTGACTGAACAGGTCCGAACGTCGTCATCCTGGCAGCCTCCGTCAGGGGATCTCACTGACAAGGTCCGAATACCGTCATCCTGGCAGCCTCCGTCAGGGGTTCTCACTGACCAGTTCCAAACACCGTAATCGTTGCAGCCTCCATCAGGGGTTCTGACTGACCAGGTCTGAACGCTGTCATCCTGGCAGCCTCCGTCAGGGGTTCTCACTGACCAGATCCGAACGCCGTCATCCTGGCAGCCTCCGTCCCGGGTTCTCAATGACCAGGCCCAAACATCGTCATCCTGGCAGACTCCGTTAGCGGTTCACACTGACCAGGTCATAACACCATCATCCTGGCAGACTCCGTCAGGCGTTCTCACTGTCCAGGCCGAATACCGTCATCCTGGCAGCCTCCGTCAGGGGTTCTCACTGACCATGTCCGAACACCATCATCCTAGCAGCCTCCGTCAGGGGTTCTCACTGACCAAGTCCGAACACTGTCATCCTGGCAGCCTCCATCAGGGGTTCTCACTGACCAGGTCCAAACACAGTCATCCTGGCAGTCTCCGTCAGGGGTTCCCACTGACCAGACCCAAACACCGTCATCCTGGCAGCCTCCTTTAGGGGTTCTCACTGACCAGGTCCAAATACAGTCATCCTGGCAGCGTCCGTCAGGGGTTCTCACTGACCAAGTCCGAACACAGTCATCCTGGCAGCCTCCGTCAGGGGTTCTGACTGACCAGGTCCAAACTCCGTCATCCTGGCAGCCTCCGTCAGGGGTTCTCACTGACCAGGTCCAAACACCATCATACTGGCAGCCTCCGTCATGGGTTCTCACTGACCAGGTCGAAACACCCACATCCTGGCAGCCTCCATCAGGGTTTCTCTCTGACCAGGTCTGAACACCGTTATCCAGGCAGCGTCCGTCAGGGGTTCTCACTGACCAGTTCCAAACACGGTCATCCTGGCAGCCTCCATCAGGGGTTCTCACTGACCAGGTCATAACACCATCATCCTGGCAGACTCCGTCATGCGTTCTGACTGACCAGGTCCAAACACCGTCATCCTGCAGACTCCGTTAGGGGTTCTCACTGACCATGTCCGAACACCGTCATCCTGGCAGCCTCCATCAGGGGTTCTCACTGAGCAGCTCCGAATACTGTCTTCCTGGCAGCCTCCGTCAGAGTTTCTGACTGACCAGGTCCTAACACCGTCATCCTGGCAGCCTCCGTCAGGGTTTCTCACTGACCAGGTACAACCACCGTCACCCTGGCAGCCTCCGTCAGGGCTTCTGACTGAACAGGTCCGAACGTCGTCATCCTGGCAGCCTCCGTCAGGGGATCTCACTGACAAGGTCCGAATACCGTCATCCTGGCAGCCTCCGTCAGGGGTTCTCACTGACCAGTTCCAAACACCGTAATCGTTGCAGCCTCCATCAGGGGTTCTGACTGACCAGGTCTGAACGCTGTCATCCTGGCAGCCTCCGTCAGGGGTTCTCACTGACCAGGTCCGAACGCCGTCATCCTGGCAGCCTCTGTCCCGGGTTCTCAATGACCAGGCCCAAACATCGTCATCCTGGCAGCCTCCGTCAGGGGTTCTCACTGACCAGGTCCAAACACCGTCATCCTGGCAGACTCCGTTAGCGGTTCACACTGACCAGGTCATAACACCATCATCCTGGCAGACTCCGTCAGGCGTTCTCACTGTCCAGGCCGAATACCGTCATCCTGGCAGCCTCCGTCAGGGGTTCTCACTGACCATGTCCGAACACCATCATCCTAGCAGCCTCCGTCAGGGGTTCTCACTGACCAAGTCCGAACACTGTCATCCTGGCAGCCTCCATCAGGGGTTCTCACTGACCAGGTCCAAACACAGTCATCCTGGCAGTCTCCGTCAGGGGTTCCCACTGACCAGACCCAAACACCGTCATCCTGGCAGCCTCCTTTAGGGGTTCTCACTGACCAGGTCCAAATACAGTCATCCTGGCAGCGTCCGTCAGGGGTTCTCACTGACCAAGTCCGAACACAGTCATCCTGGCAGCCTCCGTCAGGGGTTCTGACTGACCAGGTCCAAACTCCGTCATCCTGGCAGCCTCCGTCAGGGGTACTCACTGACCAGGTCCAAACACCATCATGCTGGCGGCCTACGTCAGGGGTTCTCACTGACCAGGTCCGAATACTGTCGTCCTGGTAGCCTCCGTCAGCGGTTCTCACTCACCAGGTCCGAATACTGTCATCCCGGCAGCATCCGTCAGGGGTTCTGACTGACCAGGTCCAAACACCGTCATCATGTCAGCCTCTGTCAGGGGTTCTGACTGACCAGGTCCGAGCACTGTCATCCTGGCAGCGTCCGTTAGGGGCTCTCACTGACCAGGTCCAAACACGGTCATCCTGGCAGCCTCCGTCAGGGGTTGTCACTGAACAGGACCGAATGCTGTCATCCTGGCAGCCTCCGTCAGGGGTTCTCACTTACCATGTCCGAACACCATCATACTGGCAGCCTCCGTCATGGGTTCTCACTGACCAGGTCGAAACACCCACATCCTGGCAGCCTCCATCAGGGTTTCTCTCTGACCAGGTCTGAACACCGTTATCCAGGCAGCGTCCGTCAGGGGTTCTCACTGACCAGTTCCAAACACGGTCATCCTGGCAGCCTCCATCAGGGGTTCTCACTGACCAGGTCCTAATACTGTCTTCCTGGCAGCCTCCGTCAGAGTTTCTGACTGACCAGGTCCTAACACCGTCATCCTGGCAGACTCCGTTAGGGGTTCTCACTAACCAGGTCATAACACCATCATCCTGGCAGACTCCGTCAGGCGTTCTGACTGACCAGGTCCAAACACCGTCATCCTGCAGACTCCGTTAGGGGTTCTCACTAACCAGGTCATAACACCATCATCCTGGCAGACTCCGTCAGGCGTTCTCACTGACCAGGTCCAAATACCGTCATCCTGGCAGCCTTCGTCAGGGGTTCTCACTGATCATGTCCGAACACCATCTTCCTGGCAGCCTCCGTCAGGGGTTTTCACTGACCAAGTCCGAACACTGTCATCCTGGCAGCCTCCATCAGGGGTTCTCACTAACCAGGTCCGAATACTGTCTTCCTGGCAGACTCCGTCAGAGTTTCTGACTGACCAGGTCCTAACACCGTCATCCTGGCAGCCTCCGTCAGGGGTTCTCACTGACCAGGTCCAAACGCCGTTATCCTGGCAGCCTACGTCAGGGGTTCTCACTGACCAGGCCCAAACACCGTCATCCTGGCAGCCTCTGTCAGGGGTTCTCACTGACCAGGTCCAAACACCATCATCCTGGCAGCCTACGTCAGGGGTTCTCACTGACCAGGTCCGAATACTGTCCTCCTGGCAGCCTCCGTCAGCGGTTCTCACTCACCAGGTCCGAATACCGTCGTCCTTGCGGCCTCCGTCAGGGGTTCTCACTGACCAGGTCCGAATACTGTCATCCTGGCAGCGTCCATCAGGGGTTCTCAATGACCAAGTCCGAACACAGTCATCCTGGCAGCCTCCGTCAGGGGTTCTCACTGTCCAGGTCCGAATACCGTCATCCTGCAACCTCCGTCAGGGGTTCTCATGACCAGGTCCAAACACTGTCATCCTGGCAGCGTCCGTCAGGGGTTCTCACTGACCAGGTCCAAACACGATCATCCTGGCAGCCTCCGTCAGGGGTTCCCACTTCACAAGTCCGAACATCGTCATCCTCGCAGCCTCCATCAGGGGTTCTCACTGACCAGGTCCGAATACTGTCTTCCTGGCAGCCTCCGTCAGAGTTTCTGACTGACCAGATCCTAACACCATCATCCTGGCAGCCTCCGTCAGGGGTTCTCACTGACCAGGTCCGAACGCCGTCATCCTGGCAGCCTCCGTCCGGGGTTCTCACTGACCAGGTCCAAACACCGTCATCCTGGCAGACTCCGTTAGGGGTTCACACTGACCATGTCATAACACCATCATCCTGGCAGACACCGTCAGGCGTTCTCACTGACCAGGTCCAAATACCGTCATCCTGGCAGCCTCCGTCAGGCGTTCTGACTGACCAGGTCCAAACACTGTCATCCTGGCAGCCTTCGTCAGGGGTTCTCACTGACCAAGTCCGAATACTGTCATCCTTGCAGCCTCCGTCAGGGTGTCGGACTGACGAGCTCCGAACACTGTCATCCTGGCAGCCTCCGTCAGGGATTCTCATTGACCAGGTCCAAACACCATCATCCCGGCAGCATCTGTCAGGGGTTCTCACTGACCCAGTCTGAACACCATCATCCTGGCAGCCTCCGTCAGGGGATTCTCACTGACCAAATCCAAACACCGTCATCCTGGCAGCCTCCATCAGGGGTTCTCACTGACCAGGTCCGAATACTGTCATCCTGGCAGCCTTCGTCAGGGGTTATCACTCACCAGTTCCGAATACCGTCATCCTGGCAGCCTCCGTCAGGGGTCCTCACTGACCAGGCCCAAACACCGTCATCCTGGCAGCCTCAGTCAGGGGTTCTCACTGACCAGGTCCAAACACCATCATCCCGGCAGCGTCTGTCACGGGTTCTCACTGACAAAGTCTGAACACAATCATCCTGGTAGCCTCCGTCAGGGGATTCTCACTGACCAAATCCAAACACCGTCATCCTGGCAGCCTCCATCAGGGGTTCTCACTGACCAGGTCCGAATACTGTCATCCTGGCAGCCTCCGTCAGGGGTTATCACTCACCAGGTCCGAATACCGTCATCCTGGCAGCCTCCGTCAGGGGTTCTCATTGACCATGTCCGAATACTGTCATCCTTGCAGCCTCCGTTAGGGGCTCTGACTGACCAGGTTCTAACACCGTCATCCTGGCAGCCTCCGTCAGGGTTTCTCACTGACCAGGTACAACCACCGTCACCCTGGCAGCCTCCGTCAGGGGTTCTCACTGACCAGGTCCAAACGCCGTCATCCTGGCAGCCTCCGTCAGGGGTTCTCAATGACCAGGCCCAAACACTCACATCCTGGCAGCCTCCGTCAGGGGTTCTCACTGACCAGGTCCAAACACCGTCATCCTGGCAGACTCCGTCAGGCGTTCTCACTGACCACGTCCAAATACCATCAGCCTGGCAGCATCCGTCAGGGGTTCTGAATGACCAGGTACAAACACCGTCATCCTGTCAGCCTCCGTCAGGGGTTCTCACTGTCCAGGTCCGAATACCGTCATCCTGGCAGCCTCCGTCATGGGTTCTCATTGACCAGGTCCAAATACTGTCTTCCTGGCAGCCTCCGTCAGTGTTTCTGACTGACCAGGTCCTAACACCGTCATCCTGGCAGACTCCGTTAGGGGTTCTCACTGACCAGGTCCGAACGCCGTCATCCTGGCAGCCTCCGTCAGGGGTTCTCAATGACCAGGCCCAAACACTCTCATCCTGGCAGCCTCCGTCAGGGGTTCTCACTGACCAGGTCCAAACACCGTCATCCTGGCAGACTCCGTCAGGGGTTCTCACTGACCAGGTCTGAACACTGTCAACCTGGCAGCGTCCGTCAGGGGTTCTCACTGACCAGGTCCAAACACCGTCATCCTGGTAGCCTCCTTTAGGGGTTCTCACTGACCAGATCCAAATACAGTCATTCTGGCACCGTCCGTCAGGGGTTCTCACTGACCAAGTCCGAACACAGTCATCCTGGCAGCCTCCGTCAGGGGTTCTGACTGACCAGGTCCAAACTCCGTCATCCTGGCAGCCTCCGTCAGGGGTTCTCACTGACCAGGTCCAAACACCATCAATCTGGCGGCCTCAGTCAGGGGTTCTCACTGACCAACTCCGAACACAGTCATCCTGGCAGCCTCCGTCAGGGGTTCTCACTGACCAGGTCCGAACGCCGTTATCCTGGCAGCCTCCGTCAGGGGTTCTCACTGACCAGGCCCAAACACCGTCATCCTGGCAGCCTCTGTCAGGGGTTCTCACTGACCAGGTCCAAACACCATCATCCTGGCAGCCTACGTCAGGGGTTCTCATTGACCAGGTCCGAATATTGTCCTCCTGGCAGCCTCCGTCAGCGGTTCTCACTCACCAGGTCCGAATACCGTCGTCCTTGCGGCCTCCGTCAGGGGTTCTCACTGTCCAGGTCCGAATACCGTCATCCTGGCAGCCTCCATCAGGGGTTCTCACTGACCAGGTCCAAATACTGTCTTCCTGGCAGCCTCCGTCAGGGGTTCTCACTGACCATGTCCGAACACCATCAACCTGGCAGCCTCCGTCAGGGGATCTCACTGACCAAGTCCGAACACTGTCATCCTGGCAGCCTCCATCAGGGGTTCTCACTAACCAGGTCCGAATACTGTCTTCCTGGCAGCCTCCGTCACAGTTTCTGACTGACCAGGTCCTAACACCGTCATCCTGGCAGCCTCCGTCAGGGTTTCTCACTGACCAGGTACAACCACCGTCACCCTAGCAGCCTCCGTCAGGGCTTCTGACTGAACAGGTCCGAACGCTGTCATCCTGGTAGCCTCCGTCAGGGGATCTCACTGACTAGGTCCGAACGCCGTCATCCTGGCAGCCTCCGTCAGGGGTCCTCACTGACCAGGCCCAAACACCGTCATCCTGGCAGCCTCAGTCAGAGATTCTCACTGACCAGGTCCAAACACCATCATCCCGGCAGCATCTGTCAGGGGTTCTCACTGACCCAGTCTGAACACCATCATCCTGGCAGCCTCCGTCAGGGGATTCTCACTGACCAAATCCAAACACCGTCATCCTGGCAGCCTCTATCAGGGGTTCTCACTGACCAGGTCCGAATACTGTCATCCTCGCAGCCTTCGTCAGGGGTTATCACTCACCAGGTCCGAATACCGTCATCCTGGCAGCCTCCGTCAGGGGTCCTCACTGACCAGGCCCAAACACCGTCATCCTGGCAGCCTCAGTCAGGGGTTCTCACTGACCAGGTCCAAACACCATCATCCCGGCAGCGTCTGTCACGGGTTCTCACTGACAAAGTCTGAACACCATCATCCTGGTAACCTCCGTCAGGGGATTCTCACTGACCAAATCCAAACACCGTCATCCTGGCAGCCTCCATCAGGGGTTCTCACTGACCAGGTCCGAATACTGTCATCCTGGCAGCCTCCGTCAGGGGTTATCACTCACCAGGTCCGAATACCGTCATCCTGGTAGCCTCCGTCAGGGGTTCTCATTGACCATGTCCGAATACTGTCATCCTTGCAGCCTCCGTTAGGGGCTCTGACTGACCAGGTTCTAACACCGTCATCCTGGCAGCCTCCGTCAGGGTTTCTCACTGACCAGGTACAACCACCGTCACCCTGGCAGCCTCCGTCAGGGGTTCTCACTGACCAGGTCCGAACGCCGTCATCCTGGCAGCCTCCGTCAGGGGTTCTCAATGACCAGGCCCAAACACTCTCATCCTGGCAGCCTCCGTCAGGGGTTCTGAATGACCAGATCCGAACACTGTCATCCTGGCAGCATCCGTTAGGGGCTCTCACTGACCAGGTCCAAACACGGTCATCCTGGCAGCCTCCATCAGGGGTTGTCACTGAACAGGACCGAATGCTGTCATCCTGGCAGCCTCCGTCAGGGGTTCTCACTTACCATGTCCGAACACCATCATACTGGCAGCCTCCGTCATGGGTTCTCACTGACCAGGTCCAAATACTGTCTTCCTGGCAGCCTCCGTCAGAGTTTCTGACTGACCAGGTCCTAACACCGTCATCCTGGCAGACTCCGTTAGGGGTTCTCACTAACCAGGTCCAAATACCGTCATCCTGGCAGCCTCCATCAGGCGTTCTGACTGACCAGGGCCAAACACCGTCATCCTGGCAGCCTCCGTCAGGTGTTTTCACTGACCAAGTACGAACACTGTCATCCTGGCAGCCTCCATCAGGGGTTCTCACTAACCAGGTCCGAATACTGTCTTCCTGGCAGACTCCGTCAGAGTTTCTGACTGACCAGGTCCTAACAGCGTCATCCTGGCAGCCTCCGTCAGGGTTTCGCACTGACCAGGTACAATCACCGTCACCCTGGCAGCCTCCGTCAGGGCTTCTGACTGAACAGGTCCGAACGCTGTCATCCTGGCAGCCTCCGTCAGGGTTTCTCACTGACCAGGTCCGAACATGATCATCCTGGCAGCCTCCTTCAGGGGTTGTCACTGACCAGGACCGAATACTGTCATCCTGGTAGTCTCCGTCAAGGGTTCTCACTGACGAGGACCAAACACGGTCATCGTGGCTGCCTGAGTCAGGGGTTCTCACTAACCAAGTCCAAACACCGTAATCCTGGTAGCCTCCGTCAGGGGGTCTCACTGTCCAGGTCCAAACACCATCATCCAGGTAGCCTCCGTCAGGGGTTCTCACTGACCATGTCCGAACACCATCATCCTTGCAGCCTCCGTCAGGGGTTCCCACTTACCAAGTCCGAACACCGTCATCCTGGCAGCCTCCATCAGGGGTTCTCACTGAGCAGCTCCGAATACTGTCTTCCTGGCAGCCTCCGTCAGAGTTTCTGACTGACCAGGTCCTAACACCGTCATCCTGGCAGCCTCCGTCAGGGTTTCTCACTGACCAGGTACAACCACCGTCACCCTGGCAGCCTCCGTCAGGGCTTCTGACTGAACAGGTCCGAACGTCGTCATCCTGGCAGCCTCCGTCAGGGGATCTCACTGACAAGGTCCGAATACCGTCATCCTGGCAGCCTCCGTCAGGGGTTCTCACTGACCAGTTCCAAACACCGTAATCGTTGCAGCCTCCATCAGGGGTTCTGACTGACCAGGTCTGAACGCTGTCATCCTGGCAGCCTCCGTCAGGGGTTCTCACTGACCAGGTCCGAACGCCGTCATCCTGGCAGCCTCCGTCCCGGGTTCTCAATGACCAGGCCCAAACATCGTCATCCTGGCAGCCTCCGTCAGGGGTTCTCACTGACCAGGTCCGAACGCCGTCATCCTGGCAGCCTCCGTCAGGGGTTCTCAATGACCACGCCCAAACACTCTCATCCTGGCAGCCTCCGTCAGGGGTTCTCACTGACCAGGTCCAAACACCGTCATCCTGGCAGACTCCGTCAGGCGTTCTCACTGACCAGGTCCAAATACCATCAGCCTGGCAGCATCCGTCAGGGGTTCTGACTGACCAGGTCCAAACACCGTCATCCTGTCAGCCTCCGTCAGGGGTTCTCACTATCCAGGTCCGAATACCGTCATCCTGGCAGCATCCGTTAGGGGCTCTCACTGACCAGGTCCAAACACGGTCATCCTGGCAGCCTCCATCAGGGGTTGTCACTGAACAGGACCGAATGCTGTCATCCTGGCAGCCTCCATCAGGGGTTGTCACTGAACAGGACCGAATGCTGTCATCCTGGCAGCCTCCGTCAGGGGTTCTCACTTACCATGTCCGAACACCATCATACTGGCAGCCTCCGTCATGGGTTCTCACTGACCAGGTCCAAATACTGTCTTCCTGGCAGCCTCCGTCAGAGTTTCTGACTGACCGGGTCCTAACACCGTCATCCTGGCAGACTCCGTTAGGGGTTCTCACTAACCAGGTCCAAATACCGTCATCCTGGCAGCCTCCATCAGGCGTTCTGACTGACCAGGGCCAAACACCGTCATCCTGGCAGCCTCCGTCAGGTGTTTTCACTGACCAAGTACGAACACTGTCATCCTGGCAGCCTCCATCAGGGGTTCTCACTAACCAGGTCCGAATACTGTCTTCCTGGCAGACTCCGTCAGAGTTTCTGACTGACCAGGTCCTAACACCGTCATCCTGGCAGCCTCCGTCAGGGTTTCGCACTGACCAGGTACAACCACCGTCACCCTGGCAGCCTCCGTCAGGGCTTCTGACTGAACAGGTCCGAACGCTGTCATCCTGGCAGCCTCCGTCAGGGGTTCTCACTGACCAGGTCCGAACACGATCATCCTGGCAGCCTCCGTCAGGGGTTGTCACTGACCAGGACCGAATACTGTCATCCTGGTAGTCTCCGTCAAGGGTACTCACTGACCAGGTCCAAACACGGTCATCGTGGCTGCCTGAGTCAGGGGTTCTCACTAACCAAGTCCAAACACCGTAATCCTGGCAGCCTCCGTCAGGGGTTCTCACTGACCATGTCCGAACACCATCATCCTAGCAGCCTCCGTCAGGGGTTCCCAACTACCAAGTCCGAACACCGTCATCCTGGCAGCCTCCATCAGGGGTTCTCACTGAGCAGCTCCGAATACTGTCTTCCTGGCAGCCTCCGTCAGGGTTTCTGACTGACCAGGTCCTAACACCGTCATCCTGGCAGCCTCCGTCAGGGTTTCTCACTGACCAGGTACAACCACCGTCACCCTGGCAGCCTCCGTCAGGGCTTCTGACTGAACAGGTCCGAACGTCGTCATCCTGGCAGCCTCCGTCAGGGGATCTCACTGACAAGGTCCGAATACCGTCATCCTGGCAGCCTCCGTCAGGGGTTCTCACTGACCAGTTCCAAACACCGTAATCGTTGCAGCCTCCATCAGGGGTTCTGACTGACCAGGTCTGAACGCTGTCATCCTGGCAGCCTCCGTCAGGGGTTCTCACTGACCAGATCCGAACGCCGTCATCCTGGCAGCCTCCGTCCCGGGTTCTCAATGACCAGGCCCAAACATCGTCATCCTGGCAGACTCCGTTAGCGGTTCACACTGACCAGGTCATAACACCATCATCCTGGCAGACTCCGTCAGGCGTTCTCACTGTCCAGGCCGAATACCGTCATCCTGGCAGCCTCCGTCAGGGGTTCTCACTGACCATGTCCGAACACCATCATCCTAGCAGCCTCCGTCAGGGGTTCTCACTGACCAAGTCCGAACACTGTCATCCTGGCAGCCTCCATCAGGGGTTCTCACTGACCAGGTCCAAACACAGTCATCCTGGCAGTCTCCGTCAGGGGTTCCCACTGACCAGACCCAAACACCGTCATCCTGGCAGCCTCCTTTAGGGGTTCTCACTGACCAGGTCCAAATACAGTCATCCTGGCAGCGTCCGTCAGGGGTTCTCACTGACCAAGTCCGAACACAGTCATCCTGGCAGCCTCCGTCAGGGGTTCTGACTGACCAGGTCCAAACTCCGTCATCCTGGCAGCCTCCGTCAGGGGTTCTCACTGACCAGGTCCAAACACCATCAATCTGGCGGACTCAGTCAGGGGTCTCACTGACCAACTCCGAACATAGTCATCCTGGCAGCCTCCGTCAGCGGTTCTCACTCACCAGGTCCGAATACTGTCATCCCGGCAGCATCCGTCAGGGGTTCTGACTGACCAGGTCCAAACACGGTCATCCTGGCAGCCTCCGTCAGGGGTTGTCACTGAACAGGACCGAATGCTGTCATCCTGGCAGCCTCCGTCAGGGGTTCTCACTTACCATGTCCCCCCGGGCGTGGGGGGGGGGGGGGGGGGGGGGGGGGGGGGGGGGGGGGGGGGGGGGGGGGGGGGGGGGGGGTCGGGGGGGGGGGGGGGGGGGTGGGGGGGGGGGGGGGGGGGGGGGGGGGGGGGGGGGGGGGGGGGGGGGGGGGGGGGGGGGGGTGGGGGGCCGGGGTTCCAACACGGTCATCCTGGGCAGCCTCCATCAGGGGGTTCTCACTGACCAGGTCATAACACCATCATCCTGGCAGACTCCGTCATGCGTTCTGACTGACCAGGTCCAAACACCGTCATCCTGCAGACTCCGTTAGGGGTTCTCACTGACCATGTCCGAACACCATCATCCTAGCAGCCTCCGTCAGGGGTTCCCACTTACCAAGTCCGAACACCGTCATCCTGGCAGCCTCCATCAGGGGTTCTCACTGAGCAGCTCCGAATACTGTCTTCCTGGCAGCCTCCGTCAGAGTTTCTGACTGACCAGGTCCTAACACCGTCATCCTGGCAGCCTCCGTCAGGGTTTCTCACTGACCAGGTACAACCACCGTCACCCTGGCAGCCTCCGTCAGGGCTTCTGACTGAACAGGTCCGAAAGTCGTCATCCTGGCAGCCTCCGTCAGGGGATCTCACTGACAAGGTCCGAATACCGTCATCCTGGCAGCCTCCGTCAGGGGTTCTCACTGACCAGTTCCAAACACCGTAATCGTTGCAGCCTCCATCAGGGGTTCTGACTGACCAGGTCTGAACGCTGTCATCCTGGCAGCCTCCGTCAGGGGTTCTCACTGACCAGGTCCGAACGCCGTCATCCTGGCAGCCTCCGTCCCGGGTTCTCAATGACCAGGCCCAAACATCGTCATCCTGGCAGCCTCCGTCAGGGGTTCTCACTGACCAGGTCCAAACACCGTCATCCTGGCAGACTCCGTTAGCGGTTCACACTGACCAGGTCATAACACCATCATCCTGGCAGACTCCGTCAGGCGTTCTCACTGTCCAGGCCGAATACCGTCATCCTGGCAGCCTCCGTCAGGGGTTCTCACTGACCATGTCCGAACACCATCATCCTAGCAGCCTCCGTCAGGGGTTCTCACTGACCAAGTCCGAACACTGTCATCCTGGCAGCCTCCATCAGGGGTTCTCACTGACCAGGTCCAAACACAGTCATCCTGGCAGTCTCCGTCAGGGGTTCCCACTGACCAGACCCAAACACCGTCATCCTGGCAGCCTCCTTTAGGGGTTCTCACTGACCAGGTCCAAATACAGTCATCCTGGCAGCGTCCGTCAGGGGTTCTCACTGACCAAGTCCGAACACAGTCATCCTGGCAGCCTCCGTCAGGGGTTCTGACTGACCAGGTCCAAACTCCGTCATCCTGGCAGCCTCCGTCAGGGGTTCTCACTGACCAGGCCCAAACACCGTCATCCTGGCAGCCTCCGTCAGGGGTTCTCACTGACCAGGTCCGAACGCCATTATCCTGGCAGCCTCCGTCAGGGGTTCTCACTGACCAGGCCCAAACACCGTCATCCTGGCAGCCTCTGTCAGGGGTACTCACTGACCAGGTCCAAACACCATCATGCTGGCGGCCTACGTCAGGGGTTCTCACTGACCAGGTCCGAATACTGTCGTCCTGGTAGCCTCCGTCAGCGGTTCTCACTCACCAGGTCCGAATACTGTCATCCCGGCAGCATCCGTCAGGGGTTCTGACTGACCAGGTCCAAACACCGTCATCATGTCAGCCTCTGTCAGGGGTTCTGACTGACCAGGTCCGAGCACTGTCATCCTGGCAGCGTCCGTTAGGGGCTCTCACTGACCAGGTCCAAACACGGTCATCCTGGCAGCCTCCGTCAGGGGTTGTCACTGAACAGGACCGAATGCTGTCATCCTGGCAGCCTCCGTCAGGGGTTCTCACTTACCATGTCCGAACACCATCATACTGGCAGCCTCCGTCATGGGTTCTCACTGACCAGGTCGAAACACCCACATCCTGGCAGCCTCCATCAGGGTTTCTCTCTGACCAGGTCTGAACACCGTTATCCAGGCAGCGTCCGTCAGGGGTTCTCACTGACCAGTTCCAAACACGGTCATCCTGGCAGCCTCCATCAGGGGTTCTCACTGACCAGGTCCTAATACTGTCTTCCTGGCAGCCTCCGTCAGAGTTTCTGACTGACCAGGTCCTAACACCGTCATCCTGGCAGACTCCGTTAGGGGTTCTCACTAACCAGGTCATAACACCATCATCCTGGCAGACTCCATCAGGCGTTCTGACTGACCAGGTCCAAACACCGTCATCCTGCAGACTCCGTTAGGGGTTCTCACTAACCAGGTCATAACACCATCATCCTGGCAGACTCCGTCAGGCGTTCTCACTGACCAGGTCCAAATACCGTCATCCTGGCAGCCTCCGTCAGGCGTTCTGACTGACCAGGTCCAAACACCGTCATCCTGGCAGCCTTCGTCAGGGGTTCTCACTGATCATGTCCGAACACCATCTTCCTGGCAGCCTCCGTCAGGGGTTTTCACTGACCAAGTCCGAACACTGTCATCCTGGCAGCCTCCATCAGGGGTTCTCACTAACCAGGTCCGAATACTGTCTTCCTGGCAGACTCCGTCAGAGTTTCTGACTGACCAGGTCCTAACACCGTCATCCTGGCAGCCTCCGTCAGGGGTTCTCACTGACCAGGTCCAAACGCCGTTATCCTGGCAGCCTACGTCAGGGGTTCTCACTGACCAGGCCCAAACACCGTCATCCTGGCAGCCTCTGTCAGGGGTTCTCACTGACCAGGTCCAAACACCATCATCCTGGCAGCCTACGTCAGGGGTTCTCACTGACCAGGTCCGAATACTGTCCTCCTGGCAGCCTCCGTCAGCGGTTCTCACTCACCAGGTCCGAATACCGTCGTCCTTGCGGCCTCCGTCAGGGGTTCTCACTGACCAGGTCCGAATACTGTCATCCTGGCAGCGTCCATCAGGGGTTCTCAATGACCAAGTCCGAACACAGTCATCCTGGCAGCCTCCGTCAGGGGTTCTCACTGTCCAGGTCCGAATACCGTCATCCTGGCAACCTCCGTCAGGGGTTCTCATGACCAGGTCCAAACACTGTCATCCTGGCAGCGTCCGTCAGGGGTTCTCACTGACCAGGTCCAAACACGATCATCCTGGCAGCCTCCGTCAGGGGTTCCCACTTCACAAGTCCGAACATCGTCATCCTCGCAGCCTCCATCAGGGGTTCTCACTGACCAGGTCCGAATACTGTCTTCCTGGCAGCCTCCGTCAGAGTTTCTGACTGACCAGATCCTAACACCATCATCCTGGCAGCCTCCGTCAGGGGTTCTCACTGACCAGGTCCGAACGCCGTCATCCTGGCAGCCTCCGTCCGGGGTTCTCACTGACCAGGTCCAAACACCGTCATCCTGGCAGACTCCGTTAGGGGTTCACACTGACCATGTCATAACACCATCATCCTGGCAGACACCGTCAGGCGTTCTCACTGACCAGGTCCAAATACCGTCATCCTGGCAGCCTCCGTCAGGCGTTCTGACTGACCAGGTCCAAACACTGTCATCCTGGCAGCCTTCGTCAGGGGTTCTCACTGACCAAGTCCGAATACTGTCATCCTTGCAGCCTCCGTCAGGGTGTCGGACTGACGAGCTCCGAACACTGTCATCCTGGCAGCCTCCGTCAGGGATTCTCATTGACCAGGTCCAAACACCATCATCCCGGCAGCATCTGTCAGGGGTTCTCACTGACCCAGTCTGAACACCATCATCCTGGCAGCCTCCGTCAGGGGATTCTCACTGACCAAATCCAAACACCGTCATCCTGGCAGCCTCCATCAGGGGTTCTCACTGACCAGGTCCGAATACTGTCATCCTGGCAGCCTTCGTCAGGGGTTATCACTCACCAGTTCCGAATACCGTCATCCTGGCAGCCTCCGTCAGGGGTCCTCACTGACCAGGCCCAAACACCGTCATCCTGGCAGCCTCAGTCAGGGGTTCTCACTGACCAGGTCCTAACACCGTCATCCTGGCAGACTCCGTTAGGGGTTCTCACTAACCAGGTCATAACACCATCATCCTGGCAGACTCCGTCAGGCGTTCTCACTGACCAGGTCCAAATACCGTCATCCTGGCAGCCTCCGTCAGGCGTTCTGACTGACCAGGTCCAAACACCGTCATCCTGGCAGCCTTCGTCAGGGGTTCCCACTGATCATGTCCGAACACCATCATCCTGGCAGCCTCCGTCAGGTGTTTTCACTGACCAAGTACGAACACTGTCATCCTGGCAGCCTCCATCAGGGGTTCTCACTAACCAGGTCCGAATACTGTCTTCCTGGCAGACTCCGTCAGAGTTTCTGACTGACCAGGTCCTAACACCGTCATCCTGGCAGCCTCCGTCAGGATTTCGCACTGACCAGGTACAACCACCGTCACCCTGGCAGCCTCCGTCAGGGCTTCTGACTGAACAGGTCCGAACGCTGTCATCCTGGCAGCCTCCGTCAGGGGTTCTCACTGACCAGGTCCGAACACGATCATCCTGGCAGCCTCCGTCAGGGGTTGTCACTGACCAGGACCGAATACTGTCATCCTGGTAGTCTCCGTCAAGGGTTCTCACTGACGACGTCCAAACACGGTCATCGTGGCTGCCTGAGTCAGGGGTTCTCACTAACCAAGTCCAAACACCGTAATCCTGGCAGCCTCCGTCAGGGGGTCTCACTGTCCAGGTCCAAACACCATCATCCAGGCAGCCTCCGTCAGGGGTTCTCACTGACCATGTCCGAACACCATCATCCTTGCAGCCTCCGTCAGGGGTTCCCACTTACCAAGTCCGAACACCGTCATCCTGGCAGCCTCCATCAGGGGTTCTCACTGAGCAGTTCCGAATACTGTCTTCCTGGCAGCCTCCGTCAGAGTTTCTGACTGACCAGGTCCTAACACCGTCATCCTGGCAGCCTCCGTCAGGGTTTCTCACTGACCAGGTACAACCACCGTCACCCTGGCAGCCTCCGTCAGGGCTTCTGACTGAACAGGTCCGAACGTCGTCATCCTGGCAGCCTCCGTCAGGGGATCTCACTGACAAGGTCCGAATACCGTCATCCTGGCAGCCTCCGTCAGGGGTTCTCACTGACCAGTTCCAAACACCGTAATCGTTGCAGCCTCCATCAGGGGTTCTGACTGACCAGGTCTGAACGCTGTCATCCTGGCAGCCTCCGTCAGGGGTTCTCACTGACCAGGTCCGAACGCCGTCATCCTGGCAGCCTCCGTCCCGGGTTCTCAATGACCAGGCCCAAACATCGTCATCCTGGCAGCCTCCGTCAGGGGTTCTCACTGACCAGGTCCAAACACCGTCATCCTGGCAGACTCCGTTAGCGGTTCACACTGACCAGGTTATAACACCATCATCCTGGCAGACTCCGTCAGGCGTTCTCACTGTCCAGGCCGAATACCGTCATCCTGGCAGCCTCCGTTAGGGGTTCTCACTGACCATGTCCGAACACCATCATCCTGGCAGTCTCAGTCAGGGGTTCTCACTGACCAAGTCCGAACACTGTCATCCTGGCAGCCTCCATCAGGGATTCTCACTGACCAGGTCCAAACACGGTCATCCTGGCAGTCTCCGTCAGGGGTTCCCACTGACCAGACCCAAACACCGTCATCCTGGCAGCCTCCTTTAGGGGTTCTCACTGACCAGGTCCAAATACAGTCATCCTGGCAGCGTCCGTCAGGGTTCTCACTGACCAGGTCCAAACACCGTCATCCTGGCAGACTCCTGTCAGGCGTTCTCACTGACCACGTCCAAATACCATCAGCCTGGCAGCATCCGTCAGGGGTTCTGAATGACCAGGTACAAACACCGTCATCCTGTCAGCCTCCGTCAGGGGTTCTCACTGTCCAGGTCCGAATACCGTCATCCTGGCAGCCTCCGTCATGGGTTCTCATTGACCAGGTCCAAATACTGTCTTCCTGGCAGCCTCCGTCAGTGTTTCTGACTGACCAGGTCCTAACACCGTCATCCTGGCAGACTCCGTCAGGGGTTCTCACTAACCAGGTCATAACACCATCATCCTGGCAGACTCCCTCAGGCGTTCTCACTGACCAGGTCCAAATACCGTCATCCTGGCAGCCTCCGTCAGGCGTTCTGACTGACCAGGTCCAAACACCGTCATCCTGGCAGCCTTCGTCAGGGGTTCCCACTGATCATGTCCGAACACCATCATCCTGGCAGCCTCCGTCAGGTGTTTTCACTGACCAAGTACGAACACTGTCATCCTGGCAGCCTCCATCAGGGGTTCTCACTAACCAGGTCCGAATACTGTCTTCCTGGCAGACTCCGTCAGAGTTTCTGACTGACCAGGTCCTAACACCGTCATCCTGGCAGCCTCCGTCAGGATTTCGCACTGACCAGGTACAACCACCGTCACCCTGGCAGCCTCCGTCAGGGCTTCTGACTGAACAGGTCCGAACGCTGTCATCCTGGCAGCCTCCGTCAGGGGTTCTCACTGACCAGGTCCGAACACGATCATCCTGGCAGCCTCCGTCAGGGGTTGTCACTGACCAGGACCGAATACTGTCATCCTGGTAGTCTCCGTCAAGGGTTCTCACTGACGACGTCCAAACACGGTCATCGTGGCTGCCTGAGTCAGGGGTTCTCACTGTCCAGGTCCAAACACCATCATCCAGGCAGCCTCCGTCAGGGGTTCTCACTGACCATGTCCGAACACCATCATCCTTGCAGCCTCCGTCAGGGGTTCCCACTTACCAAGTCCGAACACCGTCATCCTGGCAGCCTCCATCAAGTGTTCTTGTCTTCCTGGCAGTCTCCGTCAGAGTTTCTGACTGACCAGGTCCTAACACCGTCATCCTGGCAGCCTCCGTCAGGGTTTCTCACTGACCAGGTACAACCACCGTCACCCTGGCAGCCTCCGTCAGGGCTTCTGACTGAACAGGTCACGAACGTCGTCATCCTGGGCAGCCTCCGTCAGGGGATCTCACTGACAAGGTCCGAATACCGTCATCCTGGCAGCCTCCGTCAGGGGTTCTCACTGACCAGTTCCAAACACCGTAATCGTTGCAGCCTCCATCAGGGGTTCTGACTGACCAGGTCTGAACGCTGTCATCCTGGCAGCCTCCGTCAGGGGTTCTCACTGACCAGGTCCGAACGCCGTCATCCTGGCAGCCTCCGTCCCGGGTTCTCAATGACCAGGCCCAAACATCGTCATCCTGGCAGCCTCCGTCAGGGGTTCTCACTGACCAGGTCCAAACACCGTCATCCTGGCAGACTCCGTTAGCGGTTCACACTGACCAGGTCATAAACACCATCATCCTGGCAGACTCCGTCAGGCGTTCTCACTGTCCAGGCCGAATACCGTCATCCTGGCAGCCTCCGTCAGGGGTTCTCACTGACCATGTCCGAACACCATCATCCTGGCAGTCTCCGTCAGGGGTTCTCACTGACCAAGTCCGAACACTGTCATCCTGGCAGCCTCACATCAGGGGTTCTCACTGACCAGGTCCAAACACGGTCATCCTGGCAGTCTCCGTCAGGGGTTCCCACTGACCAGACCCAAACACCGTCATCCTGGCAGCCTCCTTTAGGGGTTCTCACTGACCAGGTCCAAATACAGTCATCCTGGCAGCGTCCGTCAGGGGGTTCTCACTGACCAAGTCCGAACACAGTCATCCTGGCAGCCTCCGTCAGGGGTTCTGACTGACCAGGTCCAAACTCCGTCATCCTGGCAGCCTCCCGTCAGGGGTTCTCACTGACCCAGGTCCAAACACCATCAATCTGGCGGCCTCAGCCAGGGGTTCTCACTGACCAACTCCGAACATAGTCATCCTGGCAGCCTCCGTCAGGGGTTCTCACTGACCAGGTCCGAACGCCATTATCCTGGCAGCCTCCGTCAGGGGTTCTCACTGACCAGGCCCAAACACCGTCATCCTGGCAGCCTCCGTCAGCGGTTCTCACTCACCAGGTCCGAATACCGTCATCCTTGCGGCCTCCGTCAGGGGTTCTCACTGACCAGGTCCGAATACTGTCATCCTGGCAGCGTCCATCAGGGGGTTCTCAATGACCAAGTCCGAACACAGTCATCCCTGCAGCATCCGTCAGGGGTTCTGACTGACCAGGTCCAAACACCACGTCATCATGTCAGCCTCTGTCAGGGGTTCTGACTGACCAGGTCCCGAGCACTGTCATCCTGGCAGCCTCCATCAGGGGTTCTCACTGACCAGGTCCAAACACGGTCATCCTGGCAGTCTCCGTCAGGGGTTCCCACTGACCAGACCCAAACACCGTCATCCTGGCAGCCTCCTTTAGGGGTTCTCACTGACCAGGTCCAAATACAGTCATCCTGGCAGCGTCCGTCAGGGGTTCTCACTGACCAGGTCCAAACACCGTCATCCTGGCAGACTCCGTCAGGCGTTCTCACTGACCACGTCCAAATACCATCAGCCTGGCAGCATCCGTCAGGGGTTCTGAATGACCAGGTACAAACACCGTCATCCTGTCAGCCTCCGTCAGGGGTTCTCACTGTCCAGGTCCGAATACCGTCATCCTGGCAGCCCTCCGTCATGGGTTCTCATTGACCAGGTCCAAATACTGTCTTCCTGGCAGCCTCCGTCAGTGTTTCTGACTGACCAGGTCCTAACACCGTCATCCTGGCAGACTCCGTCAGGGGGTTCTCACTAACCAGGGTCCAAATACCGTCATCCTGGCAGCCTCCGTCAGGCGTTCTGACTGACCAGGTCCAAACACCGTCATCCTGGCAGCCTTCGTCAGGGGTTCCCACTGATCATGTCCGAACACCATCATCCTGGCAGCCTCCGTCAGGTGTTTTCACTGACCAAGTACGAACACTGTCATCCTGGCAGCCTCCATCAGGGGGTTCTCACTAACCAGGTCCGAATACTGTCTTCCTGGCAGACTCCGTCAGAGTTTCTGACTGACCAGGTCCTAACACCGTCATCCTGGCAGCCTCCGTCAGGATTTCGCACTGACCAGGTACAACCACCGTCACCCTGGCAGCCTCCGTCAGGGCTTCTGACTGAACAGGTCCGAACGCTGTCATCCTGGCAGGGCAGCCTCCGTCAGGGGTTCTCACTGACCAGGTCCGAACACGATCATCCTGGCAGCCTCCGTCAGGGGTTGTCACTGACCAGGACCGAATACTGTCATCCTGGTAGTCTCCGTCAAGGGTTCTCACTGACGACGTCCAAACACGGTCATCGTGGCTGCCTGAGTCAGGGGTTCTCACTGTCCAGGTCCAAACACCATCATCCAGGCAGCCTCCGTCAGGGGTTCTCACTGACCATGTCCGAACACCATCATCCTTGCAGCCTCCGTCAGGGGTTCCCACTTACCAAGTCCGAACACCGTCATCCTGGCAGCCTCCATCAGGGGTTCTCACTGAGCAGTTCCGAATACTGTCTTCCTGGCAGCCTCCGTCAGAGTTTCTGACTGACCAGGTCCTAACACCGTCATCCTGGCAGCCTCCGTCAGGGTTTCTCACTGACCAGGTACAACCACCGTCACCCTGGCAGCCTCCGTCAGGGCTTCTGACTGAACAGGTCCGAACGTCGTCATCCTGGCAGCCTCCGTCAGGGGATCTCACTGACAAGGTCCGAATACCGTCATCCTGGCAGCCTCCGTCAGGGGTTCTCACTGACCAGTTCCAAACACCGTAATCGTTGCAGCCTCCATCAGGGGTTCTGACTGACCAGGTCTGAACGCTGTCATCCTGGCAGCCTCCGTCAGGGGTTCTCACTGACCAGGTCCGAACGCCGTCATCCTGGCAGCCTCCGTCCCGGGTTCTCAATGACCAGGCCCAAACATCGTCATCCTGGCAGCCTCCGTCAGGGGTTCTCACTGACCAGGTCCAAACACCGTCATCCTGGCAGACTCCGTTAGCGGTTCACACTGACCAGGTCATAACACCATCATCCTGGCAGACTCCGTCAGGCGTTCTCACTGTCCAGGCCGAATACCGTCATCCTGGCAGCCTCCGTCAGGGGTTCTCACTGACCATGTCCGAACACCATCATCCTGGCAGTCTCCGTCAGGGGTTCTCACTGACCAAGTCCGAACACTGTCATCCTGGCAGCCTCCATCAGGGGTTCTCACTGACCAGGTCCAAACACGGTCATCCTGGCAGTCTCCGTCAGGGGTTCCCACTGACCAGACCCAAACACCGTCATCCTGGCAGCCTCCTTTAGGGGTTCTCACTGACCAGGTCCAAATACAGTCATCCTGGCAGCGTCCGTCAGGGGTTCTCACTGACCAAGTCCGAACACAGTCATCCTGGCAGCCTCCGTCAGGGGTTCTGACTGACCAGGTCCAAACTCCGTCATCCTGGCAGCCTCCGTCAGGGGTTCTCACTGACCAGGTCCAAACACCATCAATCTGGCGGCCTCAGCCAGGGGTTCTCACTGACCAACTCCGAACATAGTCATCCTGGCAGCCTCCGTCAGGGGTTCTCACTGACCAGGTCCGAACGCCATTATCCTGGCAGCCTCCGTCAGGGGTTCTCACTGACCAGGTCCGAATACCGTCATCCTTGCGGCCTCCGTCAGGGGTTCTCACTGACCAGGTCCGAATACTGTCATCCTGGCAGCGTCCATCAGGGGTTCTCAATGACCAAGTCCGAACACAGTCATCCCTGCAGCATCCGTCAGGGGTTCTGACTGACCAGGTCCAAACACCGTCATCATGTCAGCCTCTGTCAGGGGTTCTGACTGACCAGGTCCGAGCACTGTCATCCTGGCAGCGTCCGTTAGGGGCTCTCACTGACCAGGTCCAAACACGGTCATCCTGGCAGCCTCCGTCAGGGGTTGTCACTGAACAGGACCGAATGCTGTCATCCTGGCAGCCTCCGTCAGGGGTTCTCACTTACCATGTCCGAACACCATCATACTGGCAGCCTCCGTCATGGGTTCTCACTGACCAGGTCGAAACACCCACATCCTGGCAGCCTCCATCAGGGTTTCTCTCTGACCAGGTCTGAACACCGTTATCCTGGCAGCGTCCGTCAGGGGTTCTCACTGATCAGTTCCATACACGGTCATCCTGGCAGCCTCCATCAGGGGTTCTCACTGACCAGGTCCAAATACTGTCTTCCTGGCAGCCTCCGTCAGAGTTTCTGACTGACCAGGTCCTAACACCGTCATCCTGGCAGACTCCGTTAGGGGTTCTCACTAACCAGGTCATAACACCATCATCCTGGCAGACTCCGTCATGCGTTCTGACTGACCAGGTCCAAACACCGTCATCCTGCAGACTCCGTTAGGGGTTCTCACTAACCAGGTCATAACACCATCATCCTGGCAGACCCCGTCAGGCGTTCTCACTGACCAGGTCCAAATACCGTCATCCTGGCAGCCTCCGTCAGGCTTTCTCACTGACCAGGTCCAAACACGGTCATCGTGGCTGCCTGAGTCAGGGGTTCTCACTAACCAAGTCCAAACACCGTAATCCTGGCAGCCTCCGTCAGGGGGTCTCACTGTCCAGGTCCAAACACCATCATCCAGGCAGCCTCCGTCAGGGGTTCTCACTGACCATGTCCGAACACCATCATCCTAGCAGCCTCCGTCAGGGGTTCCCACTTACCAAGTCCGAACACCGTCATCCTGGCAGCCTCCATCAGGGGTTCTCACTGAGCAGCTCCGAATACTGTCTTCCTGGCAGCCTCCGTCAGAGTTTCTGACTGACCAGGTCCTAACACCGTCATCCTGGCAGCCTCCGTCAGGGTTTCTCACTGACCAGGTACAACCACCGTCACCCTGGCAGCCTCCGTCAGGGCTTCTGACTGAACAGGTCCGAACGTCGTCATCCTGGCAGCCTCCGTCAGGGGATCTCACTGACAACGTCCGAATACCGTCATCCTGGCAGCCTCCGTCAGGGGTTCTCACTGACCAGTTCCAAACACCGTAATCGTTGCAGCCTCCATCAGGGGTTCTGACTGACCAGGTCTGAACGCTGTCATCCTGGCAGCCTCCGTCAGGGGTTCTCACTGACCAGGTCCGAACGCCGTCATCCTGGCAGCCTCCGTCCCGGGTTCTCAATGACCAGGCCCAAACATCGTCATCCTGGCAGCCTCCGTCAGGGGTTCTCACTGACCAGGTCCAAACACCGTCATCCTGGCAGACTCCGTTAGCGGTTCACACTGACCAGGTCATAACACCATCATCCTGGCAGACTCCGTCAGGCGTTCTCACTGTCCAGGCCGAATACCGTCATCCTGGCAGCCTCCGTCAGGGGTTCTCACTGACCATGTCTGAACACCATCATCCTAGCAGCCTCCGTCAGGGGTTCTCACTGACCAAGTCCGAACACTGTCATCCTGGCAGCCTCCATCAGGGGTTCTCACTGACCAGGTCCAAACACAGTCATCCTGGCAGTCTCCGTCAGGGGTTCCCACTGACCAGACCCAAACACCGTCATCCTGGCAGCCTCCTTTAGGGGTTCTCACTGACCAGGTCCAAATACAGTCATCCTGGCAGCGTCCGTCAGGGGTTCTCACTGACCAAGTCCGAACACAGTCATCCTGGCAGCCTCCGTCAGGGGTTCTGACTGACCAGGTCCAAACTCCGTCATCCTGGCAGCCTCCGTCAGGGGTTCTCACTGACCAGGTCCAAACACCATCAATCTGGCGGCCTCAGTCAGGGGTCTCACTGACCAACTCCGAACATAGTCATCCTGGCAGCCTCCGTCAGGGGTTCTCACTGACCAGGTCCGAACGCCATTATCCTGGCAGCCTCCGTCAGGGGTTCTCACTGACCAGGCCCAAACACCGTCATCCTGGCAGCCTCTGTCAGGGGTACTCACTGACCAGGTCCAAACACCATCATGCTGGCGGCCTACGTCAGGGGTTCTCACTGACCAGGTCCGAATACTGTCGTCCTGGTAGCCTCCGTCAGCGGTTCTCACTCACCAGGTCCGAATACTGTCATCCCGGCAGCATCCGTCAGGGGTTCTGACTGACCAGGTCCAAACACCGTCATCATGTCAGCCTCTGTCAGGGGTTCTGACTGACCAGGTCCGAGCACTGTCATCCTGGCAGCGTCCGTTAGGGGCTCTCACTGACCAGGTCCAAACACGGTCATCCTGGCAGCCTCCGTCAGGGGTTGTCACTGAACAGGACCGAATGCTGTCATCCTGGCAGCCTCCGTCAGGGGTTCTCACTTACCATGTCCGAACACCATCATACTGGCAGCCTCCGTCATGGGTTCTCACTGACCAGGTCGAAACACCCACATCCTGGCAGCCTCCATCAGGGTTTCTCTCTGACCAGGTCTGAACACCGTTATCCAGGCAGCGTCCGTCAGGGGTTCTCACTGACCAGTTCCAAACACGGTCATCCTGGCAGCCTCCATCAGGGGTTCTCACTGACCAGGTCCTAATACTGTCTTCCTGGCAGCCTCCGTCAGAGTTTCTGACTGACCAGGTCCTAACACCGTCATCCTGGCAGACTCCGTTAGGGGTTCTCACTAACCAGGTCATAACACCATCATCCTGGCAGACTCCGTCAGGCGTTCTGACTGACCAGGTCCAAACACCGTCATCCTGCAGACTCCGTTAGGGGTTCTCACTAACCAGGTCATAACACCATCATCCTGGCAGACTCCGTCAGGCGTTCTCACTGACCAGGTCCAAATACCGTCATCCTGGCAGCCTCCGTCAGGCGTTCTGACTGACCAGGTCCAAACACCGTCATCCTGGCAGCCTTCGTCAGGGGTTCTCACTGATCATGTCCGAACACCATCTTCCTGGCAGCCTCCGTCAGGGGTTTTCACTGACCAAGTCCGAACACTGTCATCCTGGCAGCCTCCATCAGGGGTTCTCACTAACCAGGTCCGAATACTGTCTTCCTGGCAGACTCCGTCAGAGTTTCTGACTGACCAGGTCCTAACACCGTCATCCTGGCAGCCTCCGTCAGGGGTTCTCACTGACCAGGTCCAAACGCCGTTATCCTGGCAGCCTACGTCAGGGGTTCTCACTGACCAGGCCCAAACACCGTCATCCTGGCAGCCTCTGTCAGGGGTTCTCACTGACCAGGTCCAAACACCATCATCCTGGCAGCCTACGTCAGGGGTTCTCACTCACCAGGTCCGAATACCGTCGTCCTTGCGGCCTCCGTCAGGGGTTCTCACTGACCAGGTCCGAATACTGTCATCCTGGCAGCGTCCATCAGGGGTTCTCAATGACCAAGTCCGAACACAGTCATCCTGGCAGCCTCCGTCAGGGGTTCTCACTGTCCAGGTCCGAATACCGTCATCCTGGCAACCTCCGTCAGGGGTTCTCATGACCAGGTCCAAACACTGTCATCCTGGCAGCGTCCGTCAGGGGTTCTCACTGACCAGGTCCAAACACGATCATCCTGGCAGCCTCCGTCAGGGGTTCCCACTTCACAAGTCCGAACATCGTCATCCTCGCAGCCTCCATCAGGGGTTCTCACTGACCAGGTCCGAATACTGTCTTCCTGGCAGCCTCCGTCAGAGTTTCTGACTGACCAGATCCTAACACCATCATCCTGGCAGCCTCCGTCAGGGGTTCTCACTGACCAGGTCCGAACGCCGTCATCCTGGCAGCCTCCGTCCGGGGTTCTCACTGACCAGGTCCAAACACCGTCATCCTGGCAGACTCCGTTAGGGGTTCACACTGACCATGTCATAACACCATCATCCTGGCAGACACCGTCAGGCGTTCTCACTGACCAGGTCCAAATACCGTCATCCTGGCAGCCTCCGTCAGGCGTTCTGACTGACCAGGTCCAAACACTGTCATCCTGGCAGCCTTCGTCAGGGGTTCTCACTGACCAAGTCCGAATACTGTCATCCTTGCAGCCTCCGTCAGGGTGTCGGACTGACGAGCTCCGAACACTGTCATCCTGGCAGCCTCCGTCAGGGATTCTCATTGACCAGGTCCAAACACCGTCATCCTGGCAGCATCCGTCAGGGGTTCTCACTGACCAAGTCCGAACGCTGTCATCCTGGCAGCCTCCATCAGGGGTTCTCACTGACCAGGTCCAAATACTGTCTTCCTGGCAGCCTCCGTCAGGGGTTCTCACTGACCATGTCCGAACACCATCATCCTGGCAGCCTCCGTCAGGGGATCTCACTGACCAAGTCCGAACACTGTCATCTTGGCAGCCTCCATCAGGGGTTCTCACTAACCAGGTCCGAATACTGTCTTCCTGGCAGCCTCCGTCACAGTTTCTGACTGACCAGGTCCTAACACCGTCATCCTGGCAGCCTCCGTCAGGGTTTCTCACTGACCAGGTACAACCACCGTCACCCTGGCATCCTCCGTCAGGGCTTCTGACTGAACAGGTCCGAACGCTGTCATCCTGGTAGCCTCCGTCAGGGGATCTCACTGACTAGGTCCGAACGCCGTCATCCTGGCAGCCTCCGTCAGGGGTCCTCACTGACCAAGCCCAAACACCGTCATCCTGGCAGCCTCAGTCAGGGGTTCTCACTGACCAGGTCCAAACACCATCATCCCGGCAGCATCTGTCAGGGGTTCTCACTGACCCAGTCTGAACACCATCATCCTGGCAGCCTCCGTCAGGGGATTCTCACTGACCAAATCCAAACACCGTCATCCTGGCAGCCTCCATCAGGGGTTCTCACTGACCAGGTCCGAATACTGTCATCCTGGCAGCCTTCGTCAGGGGTTATCACTCACCAGTTCCGAATACCGTCATCCTGGCAGCCTCCGTCAGGGGTCCTCACTGACCAGGCCCAAACACCGTCATCCTGGCAGCCTCAGTCAGGGGTTCTCACTGACCAGGTCCAAACACCATCATCCCGGCAGCGTCTGTCACGGGTTCTCACTGACAAAGTCTGAACACAATCATCCTGGTAGCCTCCGTCAGGGGATTCTCACTGACCAAATCCAAACACCGTCATCCTGGCAGCCTCCATCAGGGGTTCTCACTGACCAGGTCCGAATACTGTCATCCTGGCAGCCTCCGTCAGGGGTTATCACTCACCAGGTCCGAATACCGTCATCCTGGCAGCCTCCGTCAGGGTTTCTCACTGACCAGGTACAACCACCGTCACCCTGGCAGCCTCCGTCAGGGGTTCTCACTGACCAGGTCCAAACGCCGTCATCCTGGCAGCCTCCGTCAGGGGTTCTCAATGACCAGGCCCAAACACTCACATCCTGGCAGCCTCCGTCAGGGGTTCTCACTGACCAGGTCCAAACACCGTCATCCTGGCAGACTCCGTCAGGCGTTCTCACTGACCACGTCCAAATAGCATCAGCCTGGCAGCATCCGTCAGGGGTTCTGAATGACCAGGTACAAACACCGTCATCCTGTCAGCCTCCGTCAGGGGTTCTCACTGTCCAGGTCCGAATACCGTCATCCTGGCAGCCTCCGTCATGGGTTCTCATTGACCAGGTCCAAATACTGTCTTCCTGGCAGCCTCCGTCAGTGTTTCTGACTGACCAGGTCCTAACACCGTCATCCTGGCAGACTCCGTTAGGGGTTCTCACTAACCAGGTCATAACACCATCATCCTGGCAGACTCCGTCAGGCGTTCTCACTGACCAGGTCCAAATACCGTCATCCTGGCAGCCTCCGTCAGGCGTTCTGACTGACCAGGTCCAAACACCGTCATCCTGGCAGCCTTCGTCAGGGGTTCCCACTGATCATGTCCGAACACCATCATCCTGGCAGCCTCCGTCAGGTGTTTTCACTGACCAAGTACGAACACTGTCATCCTGGCAGCCTCCATCAGGGGTTCTCACTAACCAGGTCCGAATACTGTCTTCCTGGCAGACTCCGTCAGAGTTTCTGACTGACCAGGTCCTAACACCGTCATCCTGGCAGCCTCCGTCAGGATTTCGCACTGACCAGGTACAACCACCGTCACCCTGGCAGCCTCCGTCAGGGCTTCTGACTGAACAGGTCCGAACGCTGTCATCCTGGCAGCCTCCGTCAGGGGTTCTCACTGACCAGGTCCGAACACGATCATCCTGGCAGCCTCCGTCAGGGGTTGTCACTGACCAGGACCGAATACTGTCATCCTGGTAGTCTCCGTCAAGGGTTCTCACTGACGACGTCCAAACACGGTCATCGTGGCTGCCTGAGTCAGGGGTTCTCACTAACCAAGTCCAAACACCGTAATCCTGGCAGCCTCCGTCAGGGGGTCTCACTGTCCAGGTCCAAACACCATCATCCAGGCAGCCTCCGTCAGGGGTTCTCACTGACCATGTCCGAACACCATCATCCTTGCAGCCTCCGTCAGGGGTTCCCACTTACCAAGTCCGAACACCGTCATCCTGGCAGCCTCCATCAGGGGTTCTCACTGAGCAGTTCCGAATACTGTCTTCCTGGCAGCCTCCGTCAGAGTTTCTGACTGACCAGGTCCTAACACCGTCATCCTGGCAGCCTCCGTCAGGGTTTCTCACTGACCAGGTACAACCACCGTCACCCTGGCAGCCTCCGTCAGGGCTTCTGACTGAACAGGTCCGAACGTCGTCATCCTGGCAGCCTCCGTCAGGGGATCTCACTGACAAGGTCCGAATACCGTCATCCTGGCAGCCTCCGTCAGGGGTTCTCACTGACCAGTTCCAAACACCGTAATCGTTGCAGCCTCCATCAGGGGTTCTGACTGACCAGGTCTGAACGCTGTCATCCTGGCAGCCTCCGTCAGGGGTTCTCACTGACCAGGTCCGAACGCCGTCATCCTGGCAGCCTCCGTCCCGGGTTCTCAATGACCAGGCCCAAACATCGTCATCCTGGCAGCCTCCGTCAGGGGTTCTCACTGACCAGGTCCAAACACCGTCATCCTGGCAGACTCCGTTAGCGGTTCACACTGACCAGGTCATAACACCATCATCCTGGCAGACTCCGTCAGGCGTTCTCACTGTCCAGGCCGAATACCGTCATCCTGGCAGCCTCCGTCAGGGGTTCTCACTGACCATGTCCGAACACCATCATCCTGGCAGTCTCCGTCAGGGGTTCTCACTGACCAAGTCCGAACACTGTCATCCTGGCAGCCTCCATCAGGGGTTCTCACTGACCAGGTCCAAACACGGTCATCCTGGCAGTCTCCGTCAGGGGTTCCCACTGACCAGACCCAAACACCGTCATCCTGGCAGCCTCCTTTAGGGGTTCTCACTGACCAGGTCCAAATACAGTCATCCTGGCAGCGTCCGTCAGGGGTTCTCACTGACCAGGTCCAAACACCGTCATCCTGCCAGACTCCGTCAGGCGTTCTCACTGACCACGTCCAAATACCATCAGCCTGGCAGCATCCGTCAGGGGTTCTGAATGACCAGGTACAAACACCGTCATCCTGTCAGCCTCCGTCAGGGGTTCTCACTGTCCAGGTCCGAATACCGTCATCCTGGCAGCCTCCGTCATGGGTTCTCATTGACCAGGTCCAAATACTGTCTTCCTGGCAGCCTCCGTCAGTGTTTCTGACTGACCAGGTCCAAATACCGTCATCCTGGCAGACTCCGTCAGGGGTTCTCACTAACCAGGTCATAACACCATCATCCTGGCAGACTCCGTCAGGGGTTGTCACTGACCAGGACCGAATACTGTCATCCTGGTAGTCTCCGTCAAGGGTTCTCACTGACGACGTCCAAACACGGTCATCGTGGCTGCCTGAGTCAGGGGTTCTCACTGTCCAGGTCCAAACACCATCATCCAGGCAGCCTCCGTCAGGGGTTCTCACTGACCAGGTCCGAATACTGTCATCCTGGCAGCGTCCATCAGGGGTTCTCAATGACCAAGTCCGAACACAGTCATCCCTGCAGCATCCGTCAGGGGTTCTGACTGACCAGGTCCAAACACCGTCATCATGTCAGCCTCTGTCAGGGGTTCTGACTGACCAGGTCCGAGCACTGTCATCCTGGCAGCGTCCGTTAGGGGCTCTCACTGACCAGGTCCAAACACGGTCATCCTGGCAGCCTCCGTCAGGGGTTGTCACTGAACAGGACCGAATGCTGTCATCCTGGCAGCCTCCGTCAGGGGTTCTCACTTACCATGTCCGAACACCATCATACTGGCAGCCTCCGTCATGGGTTCTCACTGACCAGGTCGAAACACCCACATCCTGGCAGCCTCCATCAGGGTTTCTCTCTGACCAGGTCTGAACACCGTTATCCTGGCAGCGTCCGTCAGGGGTTCTCACTGATCAGTTCCATACACGGTCATCCTGGCAGCCTCCATCAGGGGTTCTCACTGACCAGGTCCAAATACTGTCTTCCTGGCAGCCTCCGTCAGAGTTTCGGACTGACCAGGTCCTAACACCGTCATCCTGGCAGACTCCGTTAGGGGTTCTCACTAACCAGGTCATAACACCATCATCCTGGCAGACTCCGTCAGGCGTTCTCACTGACCAGGTCCAAATACCGTCATCCTGGCAGCCTCCGTCAGGCGTTCTGACTGACCAGGTCCAAACACCGTCATCCTGGCAGCCTTCGTCAGGGGTTCTCACTGATCATGTCCGAACACCATCCTCCTGGCAGCCTCCGTCAGGGGTTTTCACTGACCAAGTCCGAACACTGTCATCCTGGCAGCCTCCATCAGGGGTTCTCACTAACCAGGTCCGAATACTGTCTTCCTGGCAGACTCCGTCAGAGTTTCTGACTGACCAGGTCCTAACACCGTCATCCTGGCAGCCTCCGTCAGGGTTTCGCACTGACCAGGTACAACCACCGTCACCCTGGCAGCCTCCGTCAGGGCTTCTGACTGAACAGGTCCGAACGCTGTCATCCTGGCAGCCTCCGTCAGGGGTTCTCACTGACCAGGTCCGAACACGATCATCCTGGCAGCCTCCGTCAGGGGTTGTCACTGACCAGGACCGAATACTGTCATCCTGGTAGTCTCCGTCAAGGGTTCTCACTGACGAGGTCCAAACACCGTCATCGTGGCTGCCTGAGTCAGGGGTTCTCACTAACCAAGTCCAAACACCGTAATCCTGGCAGCCTCCGTCAGGGGTCTCACTGTCCAGGTCCAAACACCATCATCCAGGCAGCCTCCGTCAGGGGTTCTCACTGACCATGTCCGAACACCATCATCCTTGCAGCCTCCGTCAGGAGTTCCCACTTACCAAGTCCGAACACCATCATCCTGGCAGCCTCCATCAGAGATTCTCACTGAGCAGCTCCGAATACTGTCTTCCTGGCAGCCTCCGTCAGGGTTTCTCACTGACCAGGTACAACCACCGTCACCCTGGCAGCCTCCGTCAGGGCTTCTGACTGAACAGGTCCGAACGTCGTCATCCTGGCAGCCTCCGTCATGGGATCTCACTGACAAGGTCCGAATACCGTCATCCTGGCAGCCTCCGTCAGGGGTTCTCACTGACCAGTTCCAAACACCGTAATTGTTGCAGCCTCCATCAGGGGTTCTGACTGACCAGGTCTGAACGCTGTCATCCTGGCAGCCTCCATCAAGGGTTCTCACTGACGAGGTCCAAACACGGTCATCGTGGCTGCCTGAGTCAGGGGTTCTCACTAACCAAGTCCAAACACCGTAATCCTGGCAGCCTCCGTCAGGGGTTCTCACTGACCATGTCCGAACACCATCATCCTTGCAGCCTCCGTCAGGGGTTCCCACTTACCAAGTCCGAACACCGTCATCCTGGCAGCCTCCATCAGGGGTTCTCACTGAGCAGCTCCGAATACTGTCTTCCTGGCAGCCTCCGTCAGAGTTTCTGACTGACCAGGTCCTAACACCGTCATCCTGGCAGCCTCCGTCAGGGTTTCTCACTGACCAGGTACAACCACCGTCACCCTGGCAGCCTCCGTCAGGGCTTCTGACTGAACAGGTCCGAACGTCGTCATCCTGGCAGCCTCCGTCAGGGGATCTCACTGAAAAGGTCCGAATACCGTCATCCTGGCAGCCTCCGTCAGGGGTTCTCACTGACCAGTTCCAAACACCGTAATCCTGGCAGCCTCCGTCAGGGGGTCTCACTGTCCAGGTCCAAACAACATCATCCTGGCAGCCTCCGTCAGGTGCTCTCACTAACCATGTCCGAACACCATCATCCTGGCAGCCTCCGTCAGGGGTTCTCACTGACCAAGTCCAAACACTGTCATCCTGGCAGCCTCCGTCCGGGGTTGTCACTGACCAGAACCGAATACTGTCATCCTGGCAGCCTCCGTCAAGGATTCTCACTGACGAGGTCCAAACACCATCATCCTGGCAGCCTCAGTCAGGGGTTCTCACTGAACATGTCCGAACACCATCATCCTGGCAGCCTCCGTCAGGGGTTCTCACTGACCAGGTCCAAATACTATCTTCCTGGCAGCCTCCGTCAGAGTTTCTGACTGACCAGGTCCTAACACCGTCATCCTGGCAGCCTCCATCAGGGTTTCTCACTGACCAGGTACAACCACCGTCACCCTGGCAGCCTCCGTCAGGGTTTCGGACTGACCAGGTACAACCACCGTCACCCTGGCAGCCTCCGTCAGGGCTTCTGACTGAACAGGTCCGAACGCTGTCATCCTGGCAGCCTCCGTCAGGGGATCTCACTGACAAGGTCCGAACGCCGTCATCCTGGCAGCCTCCGTCAGGGGTTCTCACTGACCAGGTCCAAACACCATCATCCCGGCAGCGTCTGTCAGGGGTTCTCACTGACCAAGTCTGAACACCATCATCCTGGCAGCCTCCGTCAGGGGATTCTCACTGACCAAATCCAAACACCGTCATCCTGGCCGCCTCCATCAGGGGTTCTCACTGACCAGGTCCGAATACTGTCATCCTGGCAGCCTCCATTAGGGGCTCTGACTGACCAGGTCCTAACATCGTCATTCTGGCAGCCTCCGTCAGGGGTTCTCAATGACCACGCCCAAACACTGTCGTCCTGGCAGCCTCCGTCAGGGGTTCTCACTGACCAGGTCCAAACACCGTCATCCTGGTAGACTCCATCAGTAGTTCTCACTGACCAGGTCCAAATACCATCAGCCTGGCAGCATCTGTCAGGGGTTCTGACTGACCAGGTCCAACCACCGTCATCCTGTCAGCCTCCGTCAGGGGTACTCACTGTCCACGTCCGAATAGCGTCATCCTGGCAGCCTCCGTCAGGGGTTCTGACTGACCAGGTCCGAACACTGTCATCCTGGCAGCGTCCGTTAGGGGCTCTCACTGACCAGGTCCAAACACCGTCATCCTGGCAGCCTCCGTCAGTGGTTGTCACTGAACAGGACCGAATGCTGTCATCCTGGCAGCCTCCGTCAGGGGTTCTCACTGACCATGTCCGAACACCATCATCCTGGCAGCCTCCGTCAGGTGCTCTCACTAACCATGTCCGAACACCATCATCCTGGCAGCCTCCATCAGGGGTTCTCACTGACCAAGTCCAAACACTGTCATCCTGGCAGCCTCCTTCAGGGGTTGTCACTGACCAGAACCGAATACTGTCATCCTGGCAGCCTCCGTCAAGGATTCTCACTGACGAGGTCCAAACACCATCATCCTGGCAGTCTCAGTCAGGGGTTCTCACTGAACATGTCCGAACACCATCATCCTGGCAGCCTCCGTCAGGGGTTCTCACTGACCAGGTCCAAATACTATCTTCCTGGCAGCCTCCGTCAGAGTTTCTGACTGACCAGGTCCTAACACCGTCATCCTGGCAGCCTCCATCAGGGTTTCTCACTGACCAGGTACAACCACCGTCACCCTGGCAGCCTCCGTCAGGGGTTCTGACTGACCATGTCCAAACACCGTCATCCTGGCAGCCTTAGTCAGGGGTTCTAACTGATCAAGTCCGAATACTGTCATCCTTGCAGCCTCCGTCAGGGTTTCGGACTGACCAGGTCCGAACACTGTCATCCTGGCAGCCTCCGTCAGGGGTTCTGACTGTCCAGGCCGAATACCGTCATCCTGGCAGCCTCCGTCAGGGGTTCTCACTGACCATGTCCGAACACCATCATCCTGGCAGCCTCCGTCAGCGGGTCTCACTGACCAAGTCCGAACACTGTCATCCTGGCAGCCTCCATCAGGGGTTCTCACTAACCAGGTCCGAATACTGTCTTCCTGGCAGCCTCCGTCAGAGTTTCTGACTGACCAGGTCCTAACACCGTCATCCTGGCAGCCTCCGTCAGGGGTTCTCACTGACCAGGTACAACCACCGTCACCCTGGCAGCCTCCGTCAGGGCTTCTGACTGAACAGGTCCGAACGCTGTCATCCTGGCAGCCTCCGTCAGGGGATCTCACTGACTAGGTCCGAACGCCGTCATCCTGGCAGCCTCCGTCAGGGGTCCTCACTGACCAGGCCCAAACACCGTCATCCTGGCAGCCTCAGTCAGGGGTTCTCACTGACCAGGTCCAAACACCATCATCCCGGCAGCGTCTGTCACGGGTTCTCACTGACAAAGTCTGAACACCATCATCCTGGCAGCCTCCGTCAGGGGATTCTCACTGACCAAATCCAAACACCGTCATCCTGGCAGCCTCCGTCAGGGGTTCTCATTGACCATTTCCGAATACTGTCATCCTTGCAGCCTCCGTTAGGGGCTCTGACTGACCAGGTTCTAACACCGTCATCCTGGCAGCCTCCGTCAGGGATTCTCACTGACCAGGTACAACCACCGTCACCCTGGCAGCCTCCGTCAGGGGTTCTCACTGACCAGGTCCGAACGCCGTCATCCTGGCAGCCTCCGTCAGGGGTTCTCAATGACCAGGCCCAAACACTGTCGTCCTGGCAGCCTCCGTCAGGGGTTCTCACTGACCAGGTCCAAACACCGTCATCCTGGTAGACTCCATCAGTAGTTCTCACTGACCAGGTCCAAATACCATCAGCCTGGCAGCATCTGTCAGGGGTTCTGACTGACCAGGTCCAACCACCGTCATCCTGTCAGCCTCCGTCAGGGGTACTCACTGTCCAGGTCCAAATAGCGTCATCCTAGCAGCCTCCGTCAGGGGTTCTGACTGACCAGGTCCGAACACTGTAATACTGGCAGCGTCCGTTAGGGGCTCTCACTGACCAGGTCCAAACACCGTCATCCTGGCAGCCTCCGTCAGTGGTTGTCACTGAACAGGACCGAATGCTGTCATCCTGGCAGCCTCCGTCAGGGGTTCTCACTGACCATGTCCGAACACCATCATCCTGGCAGCCTCCGTCAGGGGTTCTCACTGACCAGTTCCAAACACGGTCATCCTGGCAGCCTCCGTCAGACTTGTGACTGACCAGGACCGAATACTGTCATCCTGGCAGCCTCCGTCAAGGGTTCTCACTGACCAGGTCCAAAAACCGTAATCCTGGCAGCCTCCGTCAGGGGGTCTCACTGTCCAGGTCCAAACAACATCATCCTGGCAGCCTCCGTCAGGGGCTCTCATTAACCATGTCCGAACACCATCATCCTGGCAGCTTCCGTCAGGGGTTCTCACTGACCAAGTCCAAACACTGTCATCCTGGCAGCCTCCGTCAGGGGTTGTCACTGAACATGTCCGAACACCATCATCCTGGCAGCCTCCGTCAGGGGTTCTCACTGACCAGGTCCAAATACTATCTTCCTGGCAGCCTCCGTCAGAGTTTCTGACTGACCAGGTCCTAACACCGTCATCCTGGCAGACTCCGTCAGGCGTTATCACTGACCAGGTCCAAATACCGTCATCCTGGCAGCCTCCGTCAGGCGTTCTGACTGACCAGGTCCAAACACCGTCATTCTGGCAGCCTTCGTCAGGGGTTCTCACTGACCAAGTCCAAATACTGTCATCCTTGCAGCCTCCGTCAGGGTGTCGGATTGACCAGGTCCGAACACTGAAATCCTGGCAGCGTCCGTCTGGGGTTCTCACTGACCAAGTCCGAACACAGTCATCCTGGCAGCCTCCGTCAGGGGTTCTCACTGTCCAGGCCGAATACCGTCATCCTGGCAGCCTCCGTCAGGGCTTCTCACTGACCATGTCCGAACACCATCATCCTGGCAGCCTCCGTCAGGGGTTCTCACTGACCAAGTCCGAACACTGTCATCCTGGCAGCCTCCGTCAGGGTTTCTCACTGACCAAGTACAACCACCGTCACCCTGGCAGCCTCCGTCAGGGCTTCTGACTGAACAGGTCCGAACGCTGTCATCCTGGCAGCCTCCGTCAGGGGATCTCACTGACTAGGTCCGAACGCCGTCATACTGGCAGCCTCCGTCAGGGGTTCTCACTGACCAGGCCCAAACACCGTCATCCTGGAAGCCTCAGTCAGGGATTCTCACTGACCAGGTCCAAACACCGTCATCCTGGCAGCCTCCATCAGGGGTTCTCACTGACCAGGTCCGAATATTGTCATCCTGGCAGCCTCCGTCAGGAATTATCACTCACCAGGTCCGAATACCGTCATCCTGGCAGCCTCCGGCAGGGGTTCTCATTGACCATGTCCGAATACTGTCATCCTTGCAGCCTCCGTTAGGGGCTCTGACTGACCAGGTTCTAACACCGTCATCCTAGCAGCCTCCGTCAGGGTTTCTCACTGACCAGGTTCTAACACCGTCGTCCTTGCGGCCTCCGTCAGGGGTCCTCACTGACCAGGTCCAAACACCGTCATCCTGGCAGACTCTGTTAGGGGTTCTCACTGACCAGGTCATAACACCATCATCCTGGCAGACTCCGTCAGGCGTTCTCACTGACCAGGTCCAAATACCGTCATCCTGACACCCTCCGTCAGGCGTTCTGACTGACCAGGTCCAAACATGGTCATCCTGGCAGCCTTCGTCAGGGGTTCTCACTCACCAGGTCCGAATACTGTCTTCCCGGCAGCCTCCGTCAGAGTTTCTGACTGACCAGGTCCTAACACCGTCATCCTGGCAGCCTCCGTCAGGGTTTCTCACTGACCAGGTACAACCACCGTCACCCTGGCAGCCTCCATCAGGGCTTCTGACTGAACAGGTCCGAACGCTGTCATCCTGGCAGCCTCCGTCAGGGGTCCTCACTGACCAGGCCCAAACACCGTCATCCTGGCAGCCTCAGTCAGGGGTTCTCACTGACCAGGTCCAATCACCATCATCCCGGCAGCGTCTGTCAAGGGTTCTCACTTACCAGGTACAAATACTGTCATCCTGGCAGCCTCCGTCAGGGGTTCTCACTTACCAGGTCCGAATACTGTCATCCTGGCAGCCTCCGTCAGGGGTTCTCACTCACCAGGTCCGAATACCGTCATCCTGGCAGCCTCCGTCAGGGGTTCTCACTGAACATGTCCGAATACTGGCATCCTTGCAGCCTCCGTTAGGGGCTCTGACTGACAAGGTCCGAACACTGTCATCCTGGCAGCCTCTGTCAGGGGTTCTCACTGTCCAGGTCCGAATACCGTCATCCTGGCAGCCTCCGTCAGGGGTTCTCACTGACCAGGTCCAAACAACGTAATCCTGGCAGCCTCCGTCAGGGGTTCTCACTGACCAGGTCCAAACTCCGTCATCCTGGCAGCCTCCGTCACGGGTTCTCACTGACCAGGTCCAAACACCATCAATCTGGCGGACTCAGTCAGGGGTTCTCACTGACCAACTCCGAACACAGTCATCCTGGCAGCCTCCGTCAGGGGTTCTCACTGACCAGGTCCGAACGCCGTTATCCTGGCAGCCTCCGTCAGGGGTTCTCACTGACCAGGTCCAAACACCATCATCCTGGCAGCCTACGTCAGGGGTTCTCACAGACCAGGTCAGAATACTGTCCTCCTGGCAGCCTCCGTCAGCGGTTCTCACTCACCAGGTCCGAATACAGTCGTCCTTGCGGCCTCCGTCAGGGGTTCTCACTCACCAGGTCCGAATACTGTCATCCTGGCAGCCTTCGTCAGGGGTTCTCACTGTCCAGGTCCAAATACCGTCATCCTGGCAGCCTCCGTCAGGGGTTCCGACTGACCAGGTCCGAACACCGTCATCCTGGCAGCCTCCGTCAGGGGTTCTCACTGACAAGGTCCAAACACTGTCATCCTGGCAGCGTCCGTCAGAGGTTCTCACTGACCAGGTCCAAACACGATCATCCTGGTAGCCTCCGTCAGGGGTTCCCACTTACCAAGTCCGAACACCGTCATCCTGGCAGCCTCCATCAGGGGTTCTCACTGACCAGGTCCGAATACTGTCTTCCTGGCAGCTTCCGTCAGAGTTTCTGACTGACCAGGTCCTAACACCATCATCCTGGCAGCCTCCGTCAGGGTTTCTCACTGACCAGGTACAACCACCTTCACCCTGGCAGCCTCCGTCAGGGGTTCTCACTGACCAGGTCCGAACACCGTCATCCTGGCAGACTCCGTCAGGCGTTCTCACTGACCAGGTCCAAATACCATCAGCCTGTCAGCATCCGTCAGGGGTCCTCACTGACCAGGCCCTAACACCGTCATCCTGGCAGCCTCAGTCAGGGGTTCTCACTGACCATGTCTGAACACCATCATCCTGTCAGCCTCCGTCAGGGGATTCTCACTGACCAAATCCAAACAGCGTCATCCTGGCAGCCTCCATCAGGGGTTCTCATTGACCAGTTCCGAATACCGTCATCCTGGCAGCCTCCGTCAGGGGTTATCACTCACCAGGTCCGAATACCGTCATCCTGGCAGCCTCCGTCCGGGGTTCTCAATGACCAGGCCCAAACATCTTCATCCTGGCAGCCTCCGTCAGGGGTTCTCACTGACCAGGTCCAAACACCGTCATCCTGGCAGACTCCGTTAGGGGTTCTCACTGACCGGGTCATAACACCATCATCCTGGCAGACTCCGTCAGGCGTTATCACTGACCAGGTCCAAATACCGTCATCCTGGCAGCCTCCGTCAGGCGTTCTGACTGACCAGGTCCAAACACCGTCATTCTGGCAGCCTTCGTCAGGGGTTCTCACTGACCAAGTCCAAATACTGTCATCCTTGCAGCCTCCGTCAGGGTGTCGGATTGACCAGGTCCGAACACTGAAATCCTGGCAGCCTCCGTCAGGGATTCTCATTGACCAGGTCCAAACACCGTCATCCTGGCAGCGTCCGTCTGGGGTTCTCACTGACCAAGTCCGAACACAGTCATCCTGGCAGCCTCCGTCAGGGGTTCTCACTGTCCAGGCCGAATACCGTCATCCTGGCAGCCTCCGTCAGGGCTTCTCACTGACCATGTCCGAACACCATCATCCTGGCAGCCTCCGTCAGGGGTTCTCACTGACCAAGTCCGAACACTGTCATCCTGGCAGCCTCCGTCAGGGTTTCTCACTGACCAGGTACAACCACCGTCACCCTGGCAGCCTCCGTCAGGGCTTCTGACTGAACAGGTCCGAACGCTGTCATCCTGGCAGCCTCCGTCAGGGGATCTCACTGACTAGGTCCGAACGCCGTCATACTGGCAGCCTCCGTCAGGGGTTGTCACTGACCAGGCCCAAACACCGTCATCCTGGAAGCCTCAGTCAGGGATTCTCACTGACCAGGTCCAAACACCATCATCCCGGCTGCGTCTGTCAGGGGTTCTCACTGACCAAGTCTGAACACCATCATCCTGGCAGCCTCCGTCAGGGGATTCTCACTGACCAAATCCAAACACCGTCATCCTGGCAGCCTCCATCAGGGGTTCTCACTGACCAGGTCCGAATACTGTCATCCTGGCAGCCTCCGTCAGGAATTATCACTCACCAGGTCCGAATACCGTCATCCTGGCAGCCTCCGGCAGGGGTTCTCATTGACCATGTCCGAATACTGTCATCCTTGCAGCCTCCGTTAGGGGCTCTGACTGACCAGGTTCTAACACCGTCATCCTAGCAGCCTCCGTCAGGGTTTCTCACTGACCAGGTTCTAACACCGTCGTCCTTGCGGCCTCCGTCAGGGGTCCTCACTGACCAGGTCCAAACACCGTCATCCTGGCAGACTCTGTTAGGGGTTCTCACTGACCAGGTCATAACACCATCATCCTGGCAGACCCCGTCAGGCGTTCTCACTGACCAGGTCCAAATACCGTCATCCTGACACCCTCCGTCAGGCGTTCTGACTGACCAGGTCCAAACATGGTCATCCTGGCAGCCTTCGTCAGGGGTTCTCACTCACCAGGTCCGAATACTGTCTTCCCGGCAGCCTCCGTCAGAGTTTCTGACTGACCAGGTCCTAACACCGTCATCCTGGCAGCCTCCGTCAGGGTTTCTCACTGACCAGGTACAACCACCATCACCCTGGCAGCCTCCATCAGGGCTTCTGACTGAACAGGTCCGAACGCTGTCATCCTGGCAGCCTCCGTCAGGGGTCCTCACTGACCAGGCCCAAACACCGTCATCCTGGCAGCCTCAGTCAGGGGTTCTCACTGACCAGATCCAATCACCATCATCCCGGCAGCGTCTGTCAAGGGTTCTCACTTACCAGGTACGAATACTGTCATCGTGGCAGCCTCCGTCAGGGGTTCTCACTTACCAGGTCCGAATACTGTCATCCTGGCAGCCTCCGTCAGGGGTTCTCACTCACCAGGTCCGAATACCGTCATCCTGGCAGCCTCCGTCAGGGTTTCTCATTGACCATGTCCGAATACTGGCATCCTTGCAGCCTCCGTTAGGGGCTCTGACTGACAAGGTCCGAACACTGTCATCCTGGCAGCCTCTGTCAGGGGTTCTCACTGTCCAGGTCCGAATACCGTCATCCTGGCAGCCTCCGTCAGGGGTTCTCACTGACCAGGTCCAAACAACGTAATCCTGGCAGCCTCCGTCAGGGGTTCTCACTGACCAGGTCCAAACTCCGTCATCCTGGCAGCCTCCGTCAGGGGTTCTCACTGACCAGGTCCAAACACCATCAATCTGGCGGACTCAGTCAGGGGTTCTCACTGACCAACTCCGAACACAGTCATCCTGGCAGCCTCCGTCAGGGGTTCTCACTGACCAGGTCCGAACGCCGTTATCCTGGCAGCCTCCGTCAGGGGTTCTCACTGACCAGGTCCAAACACCATCATCCTGGCAGCCTACGTCAGGGGTTCTCACAGACCAGGTCCGAATACTGTCTTCCTGGCAGCCTCCGTCAGAGTTTCTGACTGACCAGGTCCTAACACCATCATCCTGGCAGCCTCCGTCAGGGTTTCTCACTGACCAGGTACAACCACCGTCACCCTGGCAGCCTCCGTCAGGGGTTCTCACTGACCAGGTCCGAACGCCGTCATCCTGGCAGCCTCCGTCAGGGGTTCTCAATGACCAGGCCCAAACACGGTCATCCTGGCAGCCTCACTCAGGGGTTCTCACTGACCAGTTCCAAACACCGTCATCCTGGCAGACTCCGTCAGGCGTTCTCACTGACCAGGTCCAAATACCATCAGCCTGTCAGCATCCGTCAGGGGTCCTCACTGACCAGGCCCTAACACCGTCATCCTGGCAGCCTCAGTCAGGGGTTCTCACTGACCATGTCTGAACACCATCATCCTGTCAGCCTCCGTCAGGGGATTCTCACTGACCAAATCCAAACAGCGTCATCCTGGCAGCCTCCATCAGGGGTTCTCATTGACCAGTTCCGAATACTGTCATCCTGGCAGCCTCCGTCAGGGGTTATCACTCACCAGGTCCGAATACCGTCATCCTGGCAGCCTCCGTCCGGGGTTCTCAATGACCAGGCCCAAACATCTTCATCCTGGCAGCCTCCGTCAGGGGTTCTCACTGACCAGGTCCAAACACCGTCATCCTGGCAGACTCCGTTAGGGGTTCTCACTGACCGGGTCATAACACCATCATCCTGGCAGACTCCGTCAGGCGTTATCACTGACCAGGTCCAAATACCGTCATCCTGGCAGCCTCCGTCAGGCGTTCTGACTGACCAGGTCCAAACACCGTCATTCTGGCAGCCTTCGTCAGGGGTTCTCACTGACCAAGTCCAAATACTGTCATCCTTGCAGCCTCCGTCAGGGTGTCGGAATGACCAGGTCCGAACACTGAAATCCTGGCAGCCTCCGTCAGGGATTCTCATTGACCAGGTCCAAACACCGTCATCCTGGCAGCGTCCGTCTGGGGTTCTCACTGACCAAGTCCGAACACAGTCATCCTGGCAGCCTCCGTCAGGGGTTCTCACTGTCCAGGCCGAATACCGTCATCCTGGCAGCCTCCGTCAGGGCTTCTCACTGACCATGTCCGAACACCATCATCCTGGCAGCCTCCGCCAGGGGTTCTCACTGACCAAGTCCGAACACTGTCATCCTGGCAGCCTCCGTCAGGGTTTCTCACTGACCTGGTACAACCACCGTCACCCTGGCAGCCTCCGTCAGGGCTTCTGACTGAACAGGTCCGAACGCTGTCATCCTGGCAGCCTCCGTCAGGGGATCTCACTGACTAGGTCCGAACGCCGTCATACTGGCAGCCTCCGTCAGGGGTTGTCACTGACCAGGCCCAAACACCGTCATCCTGGAAGCCTCAGTCAGGGATTCTCACTGACCAGGTCCAAACACCATCATCCCGGCTGCGTCTGTCAGGGGTTCTCACTGACCAAGTCTGAACACCATCATCCTGGCAGCCTCCGTCAGGGGATTCTCACTGACCAAATCCAAACACCGTCATCCTGGCAGCCTCCATCAGGGGTTCTCACTGACCAGGTCCGAATACTGTCATCCTGGCAGCCTCCGTCAGGAATTATCACTCACCAGGTCCGAATACCGTCATCCTGGCAGCCTCCGGCAGGGGTTCTCATTGACCATGTCCGAATACTGTCATCCTTGCAGCCTCCGTTAGGGGCTCTGACTGACCAGGTTCTAACACCGTCATCCTAGCAGCCTCCGTCAGGGTTTCTCACTGACCAGGTTCTAACACCGTCGTCCTTGCGGCCTCCGTCAGGGGTCCTCACTGACCAGGTCCAAACACCATCATCCTGGCAGACTCTGTTAGGGGTTCTCACTGACCAGGTCATAACACCATCATCCTGGCAGACTCCGTCAGGCGTTCTCACTGACCAGGTCCAAATACCGTCATCCTGACACCCTCCGTCAGGCGTTCTGACTGACCAGGTCCAAACATGGTCATCCTGGCAGCCTTCGTCAGGGGTTCTCACTCACCAGGTCCGAATACTGTCTTCCCGGCAGCCTCCGTCAGAGTTTCTGACTGACCAGGTCCTAACACCGTCATCCTGGCAGCCTTCGTCAGGGTTTCTCACTGACCAGGTACAACCACCGTCACCCTGGCAGCCTCCATCAGGGCTTCTGACTGAACAGGTCCGAACGCTGTCATCCTGGCAGCCTCCGTCAGGGGTCCTCACTGACCAGGCCCAAACACCGTCATCCTGGCAGCCTCAGTCAGGGGTTCTCACTGACCAGGTCCAATCACCATCATCCCGGCAGCGTCTGTCAAGGGTTCTCACTTACCAGGTACGAATACTGTCATCCTGGCAGCCTCCGTCAGGGGTTCTCACTTACCAGGTCCGAATACTGTCATCCTGGCAGCCTCCGTCAGGGGTTCTCACTCACCAGGTCCGAATACCGTCATCCTGGCAGCCTCCGTCAGGGTTTCTCATTGACCATGTCCGAATACTGGCATCCTTGCAGCCTCCGTTAGGGGCTCTGACTGACAAGGTCCGAACACTGTCATCCTGGCAGCCTCTGTCAGGGGTTCTCACTGTCCAGGTCCGAATACCGTCATCCTGGCAGCCTCCGTCAGGGGTTCTCACTGACCAGGTCCAAACAACGTAATCCTGGCAGCCTCCGTCAGGGGTTCTCACTGACCAGGTCCAAACTCCGTCATCCTGGCAGCCTCCGTCAGGGGTTCTCACTGACCAGGTCCAAACACCATCAATCTGGCGGACTCAGTCAGGGGTTCTCACTGACCAACTCCGAACACAGTCATCCTGGCAGCCTCCGTCAGGGGTTCTCATTGACCAGTTCCGAATACTGTCATCCTGGCAGCCTCCGTCAGGGGTTATCACTCACCAGGTCCGAATACCGTCATCCTGGCAGCCTCCGTCCGGGGTTCTCAATGACCAGGCCCAAACATCTTCATCCTGGCAGCCTCCGTCAGGGGTTCTCACTGACCAGGTCCAAACACCGTCATCCTGGCAGACTCCGTTAGGGGTTCTCACTGACCGGGTCATAACACCATCATCCTGGCAGACTCCGTCAGGCGTTATCACTGACCAGGTCCAAATACCGTCATCCTGGCAGCCTCCGTCAGGCGTTCTGACTGACCAGGTCCAAACACCGTCATTCTGGCAGCCTTCGTCAGGGGTTCTCACTGACCAAGTCCAAATACTGTCATCCTTGCAGCCTCCGTCAGGGTGTCGGAATGACCAGGTCCGAACACTGAAATCCTGGCAGCCTCCGTCAGGGATTCTCATTGACCAGGTCCAAACACCGTCATCCTGGCAGCGTCCGTCTGGGGTTCTCACTGACCAAGTCCGAACACAGTCATCCTGGCAGCCTCCGTCAGGGGTTCTCACTGTCCAGGCCGAATACCGTCATCCTGGCAGCCTCCGTCAGGGCTTCTCACTGACCATGTCCGAACACCATCATCCTGGCAGCCTCCGCCAGGGGTTCTCACTGACCAAGTCCGAACACTGTCATCCTGGCAGCCTCCGTCAGGGTTTCTCACTGACCTGGTACAACCACCGTCACCCTGGCAGCCTCCGTCAGGGCTTCTGACTGAACAGGTCCGAACGCCGTCATACTGGCAGCCTCCGTCAGGGGTTGTCACTGACCAGGCCCAAACACCGTCATCCTGGAAGCCTCAGTCAGGGATTCTCACTGACCAGGTCCAAACACCATCATCCCGGCTGCGTCTGTCAGGGGTTCTCACTGACCAAGTCTGAACACCATCATCCTGGCAGCCTCCGTCAGGGGATTCTCACTGACCAAATCCAAACACCGTCATCCTGGCAGCCTCCATCAGGGGTTCTCACTGACCAGGTCCGAATACTGTCATCCTGGCAGCCTCCGTCAGGAATTATCACTCACCAGGTCCGAATACCGTCATCCTGGCAGCCTCCGGCAGGGGTTCTCATTGACCATGTCCGAATACTGTCATCCTTGCAGCCTCCGTTAGGGGCTCTGACTGACCAGGTTCTAACACCGTCATCCTAGCAGCCTCCGTCAGGGTTTCTCACTGACCAGGTTCTAACACCGTCGTCCTTGCGGCCTCCGTCAGGGGTCCTCACTGACCAGGTCCAAACACCGTCATCCTGGCAGACTCTGTTAGGGGTTCTCACTGACCAGGTCATAACACCATCATCCTGGCAGACTCCGTCAGGCGTTCTCACTGACCAGGTCCAAATACCGTCATCCTGACACCCTCCGTCAGGCGTTCTGACTGACCAGGTCCAAACATGGTCATCCTGGCAGCCTTCGTCAGGGGTTCTCACTCACCAGGTCCGAATACTGTCTTCCCGGCAGCCTCCGTCAGAGTTTCTGACTGACCAGGTCCTAACACCGTCATCCTGGCAGCCTTCGTCAGGGTTTCTCACTGACCAGGTACAACCACCGTCACCCTGGCAGCCTCCATCAGGGCTTCTGACTGAACAGGTCCGAACGCTGTCATCCTGGCAGCCTCCGTCAGGGGTCCTCACTGACCAGGCCCAAACACCGTCATCCTGGCAGCCTCAGTCAGGGGTTCTCACTGACCAGGTCCAATCACCATCATCCCGGCAGCGTCTGTCAAGGGTTCTCACTTACCAGGTACGAATACTGTCATCCTGGCAGCCTCCGTCAGGGGTTCTCACTTACCAGGTCCGAATACTGTCATCCTGGCAGCCTCCGTCAGGGGTTCTCACTCACCAGGTCCGAATACCGTCATCCTGGCAGCCTCCGTCAGGGTTTCTCATTGACCATGTCCGAATACTGGCATCCTTGCAGCCTCCGTTAGGGGCTCTGACTGACAAGGTCCGAACACTGTCATCCTGGCAGCCTCTGTCAGGGGTTCTCACTGTCCAGGTCCGAATACCGTCATCCTGGCAGCCTCCGTCAGGGGTTCTCACTGACCAGGTCCAAACAACGTAATCCTGGCAGCCTCCGTCAGGGGTTCTCACTGACCAGGTCCAAACTCCGTCATCCTGGCAGCCTCCGTCAGGGGTTCTCACTGACCAGGTCCAAACACCATCAATCTGGCGGACTCAGTCAGGGGTTCTCACTGACCAACTCCGAACACAGTCATCCTGGCAGCCTCCGTCAGGGGTTCTCACTGACCAGGTCCGAACGCCGTTATCCTGGCAGCCTCCGTCAGGGGTTCTCACTGACCAGGTCCAAACACCATCATCCTGGCAGCCTACGTCAGGGGTTCTCACAGACCAGGTCAGAATACTGTCCTCCTGGCAGCCTCCGTCAGCGGTTCTCACTCACCAGGTCCGAATACAGTCGTCCTTGCGGCCTCCGTCAGGGGTTCTCACTCACCAGGTCCGAATACTGTCATCCTGGCAGCCTCCGTCAGGGGTTCTCACTGTCCAGGTCCAAATACCGTCATCCTGGCAGCCTCCGTCAGGGGTTCCGACTGACCAGGTCCGAACACCGTCATCCTGGCAGCCTCCGTCAGGGGTTCTCACTGACCAGGTCCAAACACTGTCATCCTGGCAGCGTCCGTCAGAGGTTCTCACTGACCAGGTCCAAACACGATGATCCTGGTAGCCTCCGTCAGGGGTTCCCACTTACCAAGTCCGAACACCGTCATCCTGGCAGCCTCCATCAGGGGTTCTCACTGACCAGGTCCGAATACTGTCTTCCTGGCAGCCTCCGTCAGAGTTTCTGACTGACCAGGTCCTAACACCATCATCCTGGCAGCCTCCGTCAGGGTTTCTCACTGACCAGGTACAACCACCGTCACCCTGGCAGCCTCCGTCAGGGGTTCTCACTGACCAGGTCCGAACGCCGTCATCCTGGCAGCCTCCGTCAGGGGTTCTCAATGACCAGGCCCAAACACGGTCATCCTGGCAGCCTCACTCAGGGGTTCTCACTGACCAGTTCCAAACACCGTCATCCTGGCACACTCCGTCAGGCGTTCTCACTGACCAGGTCCAAATACCATCAGCCTGTCAGCATCCGTCAGGGGTTCTCACTGACCATGTCTGAACACCATCATCCTGTCAGCCTCCGTCAGGGGATTCTCACTGACCAAATCCAAACAGCGTCATCCTGGCAGCCTCCATCAGGGGTTCTCATTGACCAGTTCCGAATACTGTCATCCTGGCAGCCTCCGTCAGGGGTTATCACTCACCAGGTCCGAATACCGTCATCCTGGCAGCCTCCGTCACGGGTTCTCATTGACCATTTCCGAATACTGTCATCCTTGCAGCCTCCGTTAGGGGCTCTGACTGACCAGGTTCTAACACCGTCATCCTGGCAGCCTCCGTCAGGGATTCTCACTGACCAGGTACAACCACCGTCACCCTGGCAGCCTCCGTCAGGGGTTCTCACTGACCAGGTCCGAACGCCGTCATCCTGGCAGCCTCCGTCAGGGGTTCTCAATGACTAGGCCCAAACACTCTCATCCTGGCAGCCTCCGTCAGGGGTTCTCACTGACCAGGTCCAAACACCGTCATCCTGGCAGACTCCGTCAGGCCTTCTCACTGACCAGGTCCAAATACCATCAGCCTGGCAGCATCCGTCAGGGGTTCTGACTGACCAGGTCCAAACACCGTCATCCTGTCAGACTCCGTCAGGGGTTCTCACTGTCCAGGTCCGAATACCGTCATCCTCGCAGCCTCCGTCAGGGGTTCTGACTGACCAGATCCAAACACTGTCATCCTGGCAGCGTCCGTTAGGGGCTCTCACTGACCAGGTCCAAACACGGTCATCCTGGCAGCCTCCGTCAGGGGTTGTCACTGAACAGGACCGAATGCTGTCATCCTGGCAGCCTCCGTCAGGGGTTCTCACTGACCATGTCCGAACACCATCATACTGGCAGCCTCCGTCAGGGGTTCTGACTGAACAGGTCCGAACGTCGTCATTCTGGCAGCCTCCGTCAGGGGTTCTCACTGACCAGTTCCAAACACCGTAATCGTTGCAGCCTCCGTCAGGGGTTCTGACTGACCAGGTCTGAACGCTGTCATCCTGGCAGCCTCCGTCAGGGATTCTCACTGACCAGGTCCGAACGCCGTCATCCTGGCAGCCTCCGTCCGGGGTTCTCAATGACCAGGCCCAAACATCGTCATCCTGGCAGCCTCCGTCAGGGGTTCTCACTGACCAGGTCCAAACACCGTCATCCTGGCAGACTCCGTTAGGGGTTCTCACTAACCAGGTCATAACACCATCATCCTGGCAGCCTCCGTCAGGGGATCTCACTGACCAAGTCCGAACACTGTCATCCTGGCAGCCTCCATCAGGGGTTCTCACTGACCATGTCCGAACACCATCATCCTGGCAGCCTCCGTCAGGCGTTCTGACTGACCAGGTCCAAACACCGTCATCCTGGCAGCCTTCGTCAGGGGTTCTCACTGACCATGTCCGAACACCATCATCCTGGCAGCCTCCGTCAGGTGTTCTCACTGACCAAGTCCGAACACTGTCATCCATCAGGGGTTCTCACTTACCAGGTCCGAATACTGTCTTCCTGACAGCCTCCGTCAGAGTTTCTGACTGACCAGGTCCTAACACCGTCATCCTGGCAGCCTCCGTCAGGGTTTCTCACTGACCAGGTACAACCACCGTCACCCTGGCAGCCTCCGTCAGGGGTTCTCACTGACCAGGTCCGAACGCCGTCATCCTGGCAGCCTCCGTCAGGGGTTCTCAATGACCAGGCCCAAACACGGTCATCCTGGCAGCCTCACTCAGGGGTTCTCACTGACCAGTTCCAAACACCGTCATCCTGGCACACTCCGTCAGGCGTTCTCACTGACCAGGTCCAAATACCATCAGCCTGTCAGCATCCGTCAGGGGTCCTCACTGACCAGGCCCTAACACCGTCATCCTGGCAGCCTCAGTCAGGGGTTCTCACTGACCATGTCTGAACACCATCATCCTGTCAGCCTCCGTCAGGGGATTCTCACTGACCAAATCCAAACAGCGTCATCCTGGCAGCCTCCATCAGGGGTTCTCATTGACCAGTTCCGAATACTGTCATCCTGGCAGCCTCCGTCAGGGGTTATCACTCACCAGGTCCGAATACCGTCATCCTGGCAGCCTCCGTCACGGGTTCTCATTGACCATTTCCGAATACTGTCATCCTTGCAGCCTCCGTTAGGGGCTCTGACTGACCAGGTTCTAACACCGTCATCCTGGCAGCCTCCGTCAGGGATTCTCACTGACCAGGTACAACCACCGTCACCCTGGCAGCCTCCGTCAGGGGTTCTCACTGACCAGGTCCGAACGCCGTCATCCTGGCAGCCTCCGTCAGGGGTTCTCAATGACTAGGCCCAAACACTCTCATCCTGGCAGCCTCCGTCAGGGGTTCTCACTGACCAGGTCCAAACACCGTCATCCTGGCAGACTCCGTCAGGCCTTCTCACTGACCAGGTCCAAATACCATCAGCCTGGCAGCATCCGTCAGGGGTTCTGACTGACCAGGTCCAAACACCGTCATCCTGTCAGACTCCGTCAGGGGTTCTCACTGTCCAGGTCCGAATACCGTCATCCTCGCAGCCTCCGTCAGGGGTTCTGACTGACCAGATCCGAACACTGTCATCCTGGCAGCGTCCGTTCGGGGCTCTCACTGACCAGGTCCAAACACGGTCATCCTGGCAGCCTCCGTCAGGGGTTGTCACTGAACAGGACCGAATGCTGTCATCCTGGCAGCCTCCGTCAGGGGTTCTCACTGACCATGTCCGAACACCATCAAACTGGCAGCCTCCGTCAGGGGTTCTGACTGAACAGGTCCGAACGTCGTCATTCTGGCAGCCTCCGTCAGGGGTTCTCACTGACCAGTTCCAAACACCGTAATCGTTGCAGCCTCCGTCAGGGGTTCTGACTGACCAGGTCTGAACGCTGTCATCCTGGCAGCCTCCGTCAGGGATTCTCACTGACCAGGTCCGAACGCCGTCATCCTGGCAGCCTCCGTCCGGGGTTCTCACTGACCAGGTCCAAACACCGTCATCCTGGCAGCCTCCGTCAGGGGTTCTCACTGACCAGGTCCAAACACCGTCATCCTGGCAGACTCCGTTAGGGGTTCTCACTAACCAGGTCATAACACCATCATCCTGGCAGCCTCCGTCAGGGGATCTCACTGACCAAGTCCGAACACTGTCATCCTGGCAGCCTCCATCAGGGGTTCTCACTGACCATGTCCGAACACCATCATCCTGGCAGCCTCCGTCAGGCGTTCTGACTGACCAGGTCCAAACACCGTCATCCTGGCAGCCTTCGTCAGGGGTTCTCACTGACCATGTCCGAACACCATCATCCTGGCAGCCTCCGTCAGGTGTTCTCACTGACCAAGTCCGAACACTGTCATCCATCAGGGGTTCTCACTTACCAGGTCCGAATACTGTCTTCCTGACAGCCTCCGTCAGAGTTTCTGACTGACCAGGTCCTAACACCGTCATCCTGGCAGCCTCCGTCAGGGTTTCTCACTGACCAGGTACAACCACCGTCACCCTGGCAGCCTCCGTCAGGGGTTCTCACTGACCAGGTCCGAACGCCGTCATCCTGGCAGCCTCCGTCAGGGGTTCTCAATGACCAGGCCCAAACACGGTCATCCTGGCAGCCTCACTCAGGGGTTCTCACTGACCAGTTCCAAACACCGTCATCCTGGCACACTCCGTCAGGCGTTCTCACTGACCAGGTCCAAATACCATCAGCCTGTCAGCATCCGTCAGGGGTCCTCACTGACCAGGCCCTAACACCGTCATCCTGGCAGCCTCAGTCAGGGGTTCTCACTGACCATGTCTGAACACCATCATCCTGTCAGCCTCCGTCAGGGGATTCTCACTGACCAAATCCAAACAGCGTCATCCTGGCAGCCTCCATCAGGGGTTCTCATTGACCAGTTCCGAATACTGTCATCCTGGCAGCCTCCGTCAGGGGTTATCACTCACCAGGTCCGAATACCGTCATCCTGGCAGCCTCCGTCACGGGTTCTCATTGACCATTTCCGAATACTGTCATCCTTGCAGCCTCCGTTAGGGGCTCTGACTGACCAGGTTCTAACACCGTCATCCTGGCAGCCTCCGTCAGGGATTCTCACTGACCAGGTACAACCACCGTCACCCTGGCAGCCTCCGTCAGGGGTTCTCACTGACCAGGTCCGAACGCCGTCATCCTGGCAGCCTCCGTCAGGGGTTCTCAATGACTAGGCCCAAACACTCTCATCCTGGCAGCCTCCGTCAGGGGTTCTCACTGACCAGGTCCAAACACCGTCATCCTGGCAGACTCCGTCAGGCCTTCTCACTGACCAGGTCCAAATACCATCAGCCTGGCAGCATCCGTCAGGGGTTCTGACTGACCAGGTCCAAACACCGTCATCCTGTCAGACTCCGTCAGGGGTTCTCACTGTCCAGGTCCGAATACCGTCATCCTCGCAGCCTCCGTCAGGGGTTCTGACTGACCAGATCCGAACACTGTCATCCTGGCAGCGTCCGTTAGGGGCTCTCACTGACCAGGTCCAAACACGGTCATCCTGGCAGCCTCCGTCAGGGGTTGTCACTGAACAGGACCGAATGCTGTCATCCTGGCAGCCTCCGTCAGGGGTTCTCACTGACCATGTCCGAACACCATCATACTGGCAGCCTCCGTCAGGGGTTCTGACTGAACAGGTCCGAACGTCGTCATTCTGGCAGCCTCCGTCAGGGGTTCTCACTGACCAGTTCCAAACACCGTAATCGTTGCAGCCTCCGTCAGGGGTTCTGACTGACCAGGTCTGAACGCTGTCATCCTGGCAGCCTCCGTCAGGGATTCTCACTGACCAGGTCCGAACGCCGTCATCCTGGCAGCCTCCGTCCGGGGTTCTCAATGACCAGGCCCAAACATCGTCATCCTGGCAGCCTCCGTCAGGGGTTCTCACTGACCAGGTCCAAACACCGTCATCCTGGCAGACTCCGTTAGGGGTTCTCACTAACCAGGTCATAACACCATCATCCTGGCAGCCTCCGTCAGGGGATCTCACTGACCAAGTCCGAACACTGTCATCCTGGCAGCCTCCGTCAGGCGTTCTGACTGACCAGGTCCAAACACCGTCATCCTGGCAGCCTTCGTCAGGGGTTCTCACTGACCATGTCCGAACACCATCATCCTGGCAGCCTCCGTCAGGTGTTCTCACTGACCAAGTCCGAACACTGTCATCCATCAGGGGTTCTCACTTACCAGGTCCGAATACTGTCTTCCTGACAGCCTCCGTCAGAGTTTCTGACTGACCAGGTCCTAACACCGTCATCCTGGCAGCCTCCGTCAGGGTTTCGCACTGACCAGGTACAACCACCGTCATCCTGGCAGCGTCCGTCAGGGGTTCTCACTGACCAGGTCCAAACACGGTCATCCTGGCAGCCTCCGTCAGGGGCTGTCACTGACCAGGACCGAATACTGTCATCCTGGCAGCCTCCATCAAGGGTTGTCACTGACGAGGTCCAAACACCATCATCCTGGCAGCCTCAGTCAGGGGTTCTCGCCATCAGTCAGGGGGTTTCTCACTGACCAGTCGAACCCACCCTGCAGCCTCCGTCGAACAAGACACTGTCATCCTGGCAGCCTCATCAGGGGTCTTCTCACTAGACCAGGTCCAAATACTGTCTTCCTGGCAACCTCCGTCAGAGTTTCTGACTGACCAGGTCCTAACCCCGTCATCCTGGGCAGCCTCCGTCAGAGTTTCTGACTGACCAGGTCCTAACACCGTCATCCTGGCAGACTCCGTTAGGGGTTCTCACTAACCAGGTCATAACACCATCATCCTGGCAGACTCCGTCAGGCGTTCTCACTGACCAGGTCCAAATACCGTCATCCTGGCAGCCTCCGTCAGGCGTTCTGACTGACCAGGTCCAAACACCGTCATCCTGGCAGCCTTCGTCAGGGGTTCTCACTGATCATGTCCGAACACCATCTTCCTGGCAGCCTCCGTCAGGGGTTGTCACTGAACAGGACCGAATGCTGTCATCCTGGCAGCCTCCGTCAGGGGTTCTCACTGACCATGTCCGAACACCATCATACTGGCAGCCTCCGTCAGGGGTTCTGACTGAACAGGTCCGAACGTCGTCATTCTGGCAGCCTCCGTCAGGGGTTCTCACTGACCAGTTCCAAACACCGTAATCGTTGCAGCCTCCGTCAGGGGTTCTGACTGACCAGGTCTGAACGCTGTCATCCTGGCAGCCTCCGTCAGGGATTCTCACTGACCAGGTCCGAACGCCGTCATCCTGGCAGCCTCCGTCCGGGGTTCTCAATGACCAGGCCCAAACATCGTCATCCTGGCAGCCTCCGTCAGGGGTTCTCACTGACCAGGTCCAAACACCGTCATCCTGGCAGACTCCGTTAGGGGTTCTCACTAACCAGGTCATAACACCATCATCCTGGCAGCCTCCGTCAGGGGATCTCACTGACCAAGTCCGAACACTGTCATCCTGGCAGCCTCCATCAGGGGTTCTCACTGACCATGTCCGAACACCATCATCCTGGCAGCCTCCGTCAGGCGTTCTGACTGACCAGGTCCAAACACCGTCATCCTGGCAGCCTTCGTCAGGGGTTCTCACTGACCATGTCCGAACACCATCATCCTGGCAGCCTCCGTCAGGTGTTCTCACTGACCAAGTCCGAACACTGTCATCCATCAGGGGTTCTCACTTACCAGGTCCGAATACTGTCTTCCTGACAGCCTCCGTCAGAGTTTCTGACTGACCAGGTCCTAACACCGTCATCCTGGCAGCCTCCGTCAGGGTTTCGCACTGACCAGGTACAACCACCGTCATCCTGGCAGCGTCCGTCAGGGGTTCTCACTGACCAGGTCCAAACACGGTCATCCTGGCAGCCTCCGTCAGGGGTTGTCACTGACCAGGACCGAATACTGTCATCCTGGCAGCCTCCATCAAGGGTTGTCACTGACGAGGTCCAAACACCATCATCCTGGCAGCCTCAGTCAGGGGTTCTCACTGACCATGTCCGAACACCATCATCCTGGCAGCCTCCGTCAGGGGTTCTCACTGACCAAGTCCGAACACTGTCATCCTGGCAGCCTCCATCAGGGGTTCTCACTGACCAGGTCCAAATACTGTCTTCCTGGCAACCTCCGTCAGAGTTTCTGACTGACCAGGTCCTAACCCCGTCATCCTGGCAGCCTCCGTCAGGGGTTCTCACTGACCAGGTCCAAACACTGTCATCCTGGCAAACTCCATTAGGGGTTCTCACTGACCAGGTCATAACACCATCATCCTGGCTGACTCCGTCAGGCGTTCTCACTGACCAGGTCCAAATACCGTCATCCTGACAGCCTCCGTCAGGCGTTCTGACTGACCAGGTCCAAACACCGTCATCCTGGCAGCCTCCATCAGGGGTTCTCACTGACCAGGTCCAAATACTGTCTTCCTGGCAGCCTCCGTCAGAGTTTCTGACTGACCAGGTCCTAACACCGTCATCCTGGCAGACTCCGTTAGGGGTTCTCACTAACCAGGTCATAACACCATCATCCTGGCAGACTCCGTCAGGCGTTCTCACTGACCAGGTCCAAATACCGTCATCCTGGCAGCCTCCGTCAGGCGTTCTGACTGACCAGGTCCAAACACCGTCATCCTGGCAGCCTTCGTCAGGGGTTCTCACTGATCATGTCCGAACACCATCTTCCTGGCAGCCTCCGTCAGGGGTTTTCACTGACCAAGTCCGAACACTGTCATCCTGGCAGCCTCCATCAGGGGTTCTCACTAACCAGGTCCGAATACTGTCTTCCTGGCAGACTCCGTCAGAGTTTCTGACTGACCAGGTCCTAACACCGTCATCCTGGCAGCCTCCGTCAGGGGTTCTCACTGACCAGGTCCGAACGCCGTTATCCTGGCAGCCTCCGTCAGGGGTTCTCACTGACCAGGCCCAAACACCGTCATCCTGGCAGCCTCTGTCAGGGGTTCTCACTGACCAGGTCCAAACACCATCATCCTGGCAGCCTACGTCAGGGGTTCTCACTGACCAGGTCCGAATACTGTCCTCCTGGCAGCCTCCGTCAGCGGTTCTCACTCACCAGGTCCGAATACCGTCGTCCTTGCGGCCTCCGTCAGGGGTTCTCACTGACCAGGTCCGAATACTGTCATCCTGGCAGCGTCCATCAGGGGTTCTCAATGACCAAGTCCGAACACAGTCATCCTGGCAGCCTCCGTCAGGGGTTCTCACTGACCAGGTCCAAACACGATCATCCTGGCAGCCTCCGTCAGGAGTTCCCACTTCACAAGTCCGAACACCGTCATCCTCGCAGCCTCCATCAGGGGTTCTCACTGACCAGGTCCGAATACTGTCTTCCTGGCAGCCTCCGTCAGAGTTTCTGACTGACCAGATCCTAACACCATCATCCTGGCAGCCTCCGTCAGGGGTTCTCACTGACCAGGTCCGAACGCCGTCATCCTGGCAGCCTCCGTCCGGGGTTCTCACTGACCAGGTCCAAACACTGTCATCCTGGCAGACTCCGTTAGGGGTTCACACTGACCATGTCATAACACCATCATCCTGGCAGACTCCGTCAGGCGTTCTCACTGACCAGGTCCAAATACCGTCATCCTGGCAGCCTCCGTCAGGCGTTCTGACTGACCAGGTCCAAACACTGTCATCCTGGCAGCCTTCGTCAGGGGTTCTCACTGACCAAGTCCGAATACTGTCATCCTTGCAGCCTCCGTCAGGGTGTCGGACTGACGAGCTCCGAAAACTGTCATCCTGGCAGCCTCCGTCAGGGATTCTCATTGACCAGGTCCAAACACCGTCATCCTGGCAGCATCCGTCAGGGGCTCTCACTGACCAAGTCCGAACGCTGTCATCCTGGCAGCCTCCATCAGGGGTTCTCACTGACCAGGTCCAAATACTGTCTTCCTGGCAGCCTCCGTCAGGGGTTCTCACTGACCATGTCCGAACACCATCATCCTGGCAGCCTCCGTCAGGGGATCTCACTGACCAAGTCCGAACACTGTCATCCTGGCAGCCTCCATCAGGGGTTCTCACTAACCAGGTCCGAATACTGTCTTCCTGGCAGCCTCCGTCACAGTTTCTGACTGACCAGGTCCTAACACCGTCATCCTGGCAGCCTCCGTCAGGGTTTCTCACTGACCAGGTACAACCACCGTCACCCTGGCAGCCTCCGTCAGGGCTTCTGACTGAACAGGTCCGAACGCTGTCATCCTGGTAGCCTCCGTCAGGGGATCTCACTGACTAGGTCCGAACGCCGTCATCCTGGCAGCCTCCGTCAGGGGTCCTCACTGACCAAGCCCAAACACCGTCATCCTGGCAGCCTCAGTCAGGGGTTCTCACTGACCAGGTCCAAACACCATCATCCCGCCAGCATCTGTCAGGGGTTCTCACTGACCCAGTCTGAACACCATCATCCTGGCAGCCTCCGTCAGGGGATTCTCACTGACCAAATCCAAACACCGTCATCCTGGCAGCCTCCATCAGGGGTTCTCACTGACCAGGTCCGAAAACTGTCATCCTGGCAGCCTTCGTCAGGGGTTATCACTCACCAGGTCCGAATACCGTCATCCTGGCAGCCTCCGTCAGGGGTCCTCACTGACCAGGCCCAAACACCGTCATCCTGGCAGCCTCAGTCAGGGGTTCTCACTGACCAGGTCCAAACACCATCATCCCGGCAGCGTCTGTCACGGGTTCTCACTGACAAAGTCTGAACACAATCATCCTGGTAGCCTCCGTCAGGGGATTCTCACTGACCAAATCCAAACACCGTCATCCTGGCAGCCTCCATCAGGGGTTCTCACTGACCAGGTCCGAATACTGTCATCCTGGCAGCCTCCGTCAGGGGTTATCACTCACCAGGTCCGAATACCGTCATCCTGGCAGCCTCCGTCAGGGGTTCTCATTGACCATGTCCGAATACTGTCATCCTTGCAGCCTCCGTTAGGGGCTCTGACTGACCAGGTTCTAACACCGTCATCCTGGCAGCCTCCGTCAGGGTTTCTCACTGACCAGGTACAACCAACGTCACCCTGGCAGCCTCTGTCAGGGGTTCTCACTGACCAGGTCCGTACGCCGTCATCCTGGCAGCCTCCGTCAGGGGTTCTCAATGACCAGGCCCAAACACTCTCATCCTGGCAGCCTCCGTCAGGGGTTCTCACTGACCAGGTCCAAACACCGTCATCCTGGCAGACTCCGTCAGGCGTTCTCACTGACCAGGTCCAAATACCATCAGCCTGGCAGCATCCGTCAGGGGTTCTGACTGACCAGGTCCAAACACCGTCATCCTGTCAGCCTCCGTCAGGGGTTCTCACTGTCCAGGTCCGAATACCGTCATCCTGGCAGCCTCCGTCAGGGGTTCTGAATGACCAGATCCGAACACTGTCATCCTGGCAGCGTCCGTTAGGGGCTCTCACTGACCAGGTCCAAACACAGTCATCCTGGCAGCCTCCATCAGGGGTTGTCACTGAACAGGACCGAATGCTGTCATCCTGGCAGCCTCCGTCAGGGGTTCTCACTTACCATGTCCGAACACCATCATATTGGCAGCCTCCGTCATGGGTTCTCATTGACCAGGTCCAAATACTGTCTTCCTGGCAGCCTCCGTCAGAGTTTCTGACTGACCAGGTCCTAACACCGTCATCCTGGCAGACTCCGTTCGGGGTTCTCACTAACCAGGTCATAACACCATCATCCTGGCAGACTCCGTCAGGCGTTCTCACTGACCAGGTCCAAATTCCGTCATCCTGGCAGCCTCCGTCAGGCGTTCTGACTGACCAGGTCCAAACACCGTCATCCTGGCAGCCTTCGTCAGGGGTTCCCACTGATCATGTCCGAACACCATCATCCTGGCAGCCTCCGTCAGGTGTTTTCACTGACCAAGTACGAACACTGTCATCCTGGCAGCCTCCATCAGGGGTTCTCACTAACCAGGTCCGAATACTGTCTTCCTGGCAGACTCCGTCAGAGTTTCTGACTGACCAGGTCCTAACACCGTCATCCTGGCAGCCTCCGTCACGGTTTCGCACTGACCAGGTACAACCACCGTCACCCTGGCAGCCTCCGTCAGGGCTTCTGACTGAACAGGTCCGAATGCTGTCATCCTGGCAGCCTCCGTCAGGGGTTCTCACTGACCAGGTCCGAACACGATCATCCTGGCAGCCTCCGTCAGGGGTTGTCACTGACCAGGACCGAATACTGTCATCCTGGTAGTCTCCGTCAAGGGTTCTCACTGACGAGGTCCAAACACGGTCATCGTGGCTGCCTGAGTCAGGGGTTCTCACTAACCAAGTCCAAACACCGTAATCCTGGCAGCCTCCGTCAGGGGGTCTCACTGTCCAGGTCCAAACACCATCATCCAGGCAGCCTCCGTCAGGGGTTCTCACTGACCATGTCCGAACACCATCATCCTTGCAGCCTCCGTCAGGGGTTCCCACTTACCAAGTCCGAACACCGTCATCCTGGCAGCCTCCATCAGGGGTTCTCACTGAGCAGCTCCGAATACTGTCTTCCTGGCAGCCTCCGTCAGAGTTTCTGACTGACCAGGTCCTAACACCGTCATCCTGGCAGCCTCCGTCAGGGTTTCTCACTGACCAGGTACAACCACCGTCACCCTGGCAGCCTCCCGTCAGGGCTTCTGACTGAACAGGTCCGAACGTCGTCATCCTGGCAGCCTCCGTCAGGGGATCTCACTGACAAGGTCCGAATACCGTCATCCTGGCAGCCTCCGTCAGGGGTTCTCACTGACCAGTTCCAAACACCGTAATCGTTGCAGCCTCCATCAGGGGTTCTGACTGACCAGGTCTGAACGCTGTCATCCTGGCAGCCTCCGTCAGGGGTTCTCACTGACCAGGTCCGAACGCCGTCATCCTGGCAGCCTCCGTCCCGGGTTCTCAATGACCAGGCCCAAACATCGTCATCCTGGCAGCCTCCGTCAGGGGTTCTCACTGACCAGGTCCAAACACCGTCATCCTGGCAGACTCCGTTAGCGGTTCACACTGACCAGGTCATAACACCATCATCCTGGCAGACTCCGTCAGGCGTTCTCACTGTCCAGGCCGAATACCGTCATCCTGGCAGCCTCCGTCAGGGGTTCTCACTGACCATGTCCGAACACCATCATCCTGGCAGCCTCCGTCAGGGGTTCTCACTGACCAAGTCCGAACACTGTCATCCTGGCAGCCCTCCATCAGGGGTTCTCACTGACCAGGTCCAAACACGGTCATCCTGGCAGTCTCCGTCAGGGGTTCCCACTGACCAGACCCAAACACCGTCATCCTGGCAGCCTCCTTTAGGGGTTCTCACTGACCAGGTCCAAATACAGTCATCCTGGCAGCGTCCGTCAGGGGTTCTCACTGACCAAGTCCGAACACAGTCATCCTGGCAGCCTCCGTCAGGGGTTCTGACTGACCAGGTCCAAACTCCGTCATCCTGGCAGCCTCCGTCAGGGGTTCTCACTGACCAGGTCCAAACACCATCAATCTGGCGGCCTCAGTCAGGGGTTCTCACTGACCAACTCCGAACATAGTCATCCTGGCAGCCTCCGTCAGGGGTTCTCACTGACCAGGTCCGAACGCCATTATCCTGGCAGCCTCCGTCAGGGGTTCTCACTGACCAGGCCCAAACACCGTCAATCCTGGCAGCCTCTGTCAGGGGTACTCACTGACCAGGTCCAAACACCATCATGCTGGCAGCCTACGTCAGGGGTTCTCACTGACCAGGTCCGAATACTGTCCTCCTGGCAGCCTCCGTCAGCGGTTCTCACTCACCAGGTCCGAATACCGTCATCCTGGCAGCGTCCGTCAGGGGTTCTCACTTACCATGTCCGAACACCATCATACTGGCAGCCTCCGTCATGGGTTCTCACTGACCAGGTCGAAACACCCACATCCTGGCAGCCTCCATCAGGGTTTCTCTCTGACCAGGTCTGAACACCGTTATCCTGGCAGCGTCCGTCAGGGGTTCTCACTGACCAGTTCCAAACACGGTCATCCTGGCAGCCTCCGTAAGGGGTTCTCACTGTCCAGGGTCCGAATACCGTCATCCTGGCAGCCTCCGTCAGGGGTTCTGACTGACCAGGTCCGAGCACTGTCATCCTGGCAGCGTCCGTTAGGAGCTCTCACTGACCAGGTCCAAACACGGTCATCCTGGCAGCCTCCGTCAGAGTTGTCACTGACCAGGACCGAATACTGTCATCCTGGCAGCCTCCGTCAAGGGTTCTCACTGTCCAGGTCCAAACAACATCATCCTGGCAGCCTCCGTCAGGGGTTGTCACTGACCAGAACCGAATACTGTCATCCTGGCAGCCTCCGTCAAGGATTCTCACTGACGAGGTCCAAACACCATCATCCTGGCTGCTCAGTCAGGGGTTCTCCACTGAACATGTCCGAACACCATCATCCTGGCAGCCTCCGTCAGGGGTTCTCACTGACCAGGTCCAAATACTATCTTCCTGGCAGCCTCCGTCAGAGTTTCTGACTGACCAGGTCCTAACACCGTCATCCTGGCAGCCTCCATCAGGGTTCTCACTGACCAGGTACAACCACCGTCACCCTGGCAGCCTTAGTCAGGGTTCTAACTGATCAAGTCCGAATACTGTCATCCTTGCAGCCTCCGTCAGGGTTTCGGACTGACCAGGTCCGAACACTGTCATCCTGGCAGCCTCCGTCAGGGGTTCTCACTGTCCAGGCCGAATACCGTCATCCTGGCAGCCTCCGTCAGGGGTTCTCACTGACCATGTCCGAACACACATCATCCTGGCAGCCTCCGTCAGAGTTTCTGACTGACCAGGTCCTAACACCGTCATCCTGGCAGCCTCCGTCAGGGGTTCTCACTGACCAGGTACAACCACCGTCACCCTGGCAGCCTCCGTCAGGGCTTCTGACTGAACAGGTCCGAACGCTGTCATCCTGGCAGCCTCCGTCAGGGGATCTCACTGACTAGGCCCGAACACTGTCGTCCTGGCAGCCTCCGTCAGGGGTTCTCACTGACCAGGTCCAAACACCGTCATCCTGGTAGACTCAATCAGTAGTTCTCACTGACCAGGTCCAAATACCATCAGCTGGCAGCATCTGTCAGGGGGTTCTCACTGACCAAGTCTGAACACCATCATCCTGGCAGCCTCCGTCAGGGGATTCTCACTGACCAAATCCAAACACCGTCATCCTGGCCGCCTCCATCAGGGGTTCTCACTGACCAGGTCCGAATACTGTCATCCTGGCAGCCTCCGTCAGTGGTTGTCACTGAACAGGACCGAATGCTGTCATCCTGGCAGCCTCCCTCAGGGGTTCTCACTGACCAGGTCGAAACACGCACATCCTGGCAGCCTCCATCAGGGTTTCTCTCTGACCAGGTCTGAACACCGTCATCCTGGCAGCCTCCGTCAGGGTTTCTCACTGACCAGGTACAACCACCGTCACCCCTGGCAGCCTCCGTCAGGGCTTCTGACTGAACAGGTCCGAACGCTGTCATCCTGGTAGCCTCCGTCAGGGGATCTCACTGACTAGGTCCGAACGCCGTCATCCTGGCAGCCTCCGTCAGGGGTCCTCACTGACCAAGCCCAAACACCGTCATCCTGGCAGCCTCAGTCAGGGTTCTCACTGACCAGGTCCAAACACCATCATCCCGCCAGCATCTGTCAGGGGTTCTCACTGACCCAGTCTGAACACCATCATCCTGGCAGCCTCCGTCAGGGGATTCTCACTGACCAAATCCAAACACCGTCATCCTGGCAGCCTCCATCAGGGGTTCTCACTGACCAGGTCCGAAAACTGTCATCCTGGCAGCCTTCGTCAGGGGTTATCACTCACCAGGTCCGAATACCGTCATCCTGGCAGCCTCCGTCAGGGGTCCTCACTGACCAGGCCCAAACACCGTCATCCTGGCAGCCTCAGTCAGGGGTTCTCACTGACCAGGTCCAAACACCATCATCCCGGCAGCGTCTGTCACGGGTTCTCACTGACAAAGTCTGAACACAATCATCCTGGTAGCCTCCGTCAGGGGATTCTCACTGACCAAATCCAAACACCGTCATCCTGCAGCCTCCATCAGGGGTTCTCACTGACCAGGTCCGAATACTGTCATCCTGGCAGCCTCCGTCAGGGGTTATCACTCACCAGGTCCGAATACCGTCATCCTGGCAGCCTCCGTCAGGGGTTCTCATTGACCATGTCCGAATACTGTCATCCTTGCAGCCTCCGTTAGGGGCTCTGACTGACCAGGTTCTAACACCGTCATCCTGGCAGCCTCCGTCAGGGTTTCTCACTGACCAGGTACAACCAACGTCACCCTGGCAGCCTCTGTCAGGGGTTCTCACTGACCAGGTCCGTACGCCGTCATCCTGGCAGCCTCCGTCAGGGGTTCTCAATGACCAGGCCCAAACACTCTCATCCTGGCAGCCTCCGTCAGGGGTTCTCACTGACCAGGTCCAAACACCGTCATCCTGGCAGACTCCGTCAGGCGTTCTCACTGACCAGGTCCAAATACCATCAGCCTGGCAGCATCCGTCAGGGGTTCTGACTGACCAGGTCCAAACACCGTCATCCTGTCAGCCTCCGTCAGGGGTTCTCACTGTCCAGGTCCGAATACCGTCATCCTGGCAGCCTCCGTCAGGGGTTCTGAATGACCAGATCCGAACACTGTCATCCTGGCAGCGTCCGTTAGGGGCTCTCACTGACCAGGTCCAAACACAGTCATCCTGGCAGCCTCCATCAGGGGTTGTCACTGAACAGGACCGAATGCTGTCATCCTGGCAGCCTCCGTCAGGGGTTCTCACTTACCATGTCCGAACACCATCATATTGGCAGCCTCCGTCATGGGTTCTCATTGACCAGGTCCAAATACTGTCTTCCTGGCAGCCTCCGTCAGAGTTTCTGACTGACCAGGTCCTAACACCGTCATCCTGGCAGACTCCGTTCGGGGTTCTCACTAACCAGGTCATAACACCATCATCCTGGCAGACTCCGTCAGGCGTTCTCACTGACCAGGTCCAAATTCCGTCATCCTGGCAGCCTCCGTCAGGCGTTCTGACTGACCAGGTCCAAACACCGTCATCCTGGCAGCCTTCGTCAGGGGTTCCCACTGATCATGTCCGAACACCATCATCCTGGCAGCCTCCGTCAGGTGTTTTCACTGACCAAGTACGAACACTGTCATCCTGGCAGCCTCCATCAGGGGTTCTCACTAACCAGGTCCGAATACTGTCTTCCTGGCAGACTCCGTCAGAGTTTCTGACTGACCAGGTCCTAACACCGTCATCCTGGCAGCCTCCGTCACGGTTTCGCACTGACCAGGTACAACCACCGTCACCCTGGCAGCCTCCGTCAGGGCTTCTGACTGAACAGGTCCGAATGCTGTCATCCTGGCAGCCTCCGTCAGGGGTTCTCACTGACCAGGTCCGAACACGATCATCCTGGCAGCCTCCGTCAGGGGTTGTCACTGACCAGGACCGAATACTGTCATCCTGGTAGTCTCCGTCAAGGGTTCTCACTGACGAGGTCCAAACACGGTCATCGTGGCTGCCTGAGTCAGGGGTTCTCACTAACCAAGTCCAAACACCGTAATCCTGGCAGCCTCCGTCAGGGGGTCTCACTGTCCAGGTCCAAACACCATCATCCAGGCAGCCTCCGTCAGGGGTTCTCACTGACCATGTCCGAACACCATCATCCTTGCAGCCTCCGTCAGGGGTTCCCACTTACCAAGTCCGAACACCGTCATCCTGGCAGCCTCCATCAGGGGTTCTCACTGAGCAGCTCCGAATACTGTCTTCCTGGCAGCCTCCGTCAGAGTTTCTGACTGACCAGGTCCTAACACCGTCATCCTGGCAGCCTCCGTCAGGGTTTCTCACTGACCAGGTACAACCACCGTCACCCTGGCAGCCTCCGTCAGGGCTTCTGACTGAACAGGTCCGAACGTCGTCATCCTGGCAGCCTCCGTCAGGGGATCTCACTGACAAGGTCCGAATACCGTCATCCTGGCAGCCTCCGTCAGGGGTTCTCACTGACCAGTTCCAAACACCGTAATCGTTGCAGCCTCCATCAGGGGTTCTGACTGACCAGGTCTGAACGCTGTCATCCTGGCAGCCTCCGTCAGGGGTTCTCACTGACCAGGTCCGAACGCCGTCATCCTGGCAGCCTCCGTCCCGGGTTCTCAATGACCAGGCCCAAACATCGTCATCCTGGCAGCCTCCGTCAGGGGTTCTCACTGACCAGGTCCAAACACCGTCATCCTGGCAGACTCCGTTAGCGGTTCACACTGACCAGGTCATAACACCATCATCCTGGCAGACTCCGTCAGGCGTTCTCACTGTCCAGGCCGAATACCGTCATCCTGGCAGCCTCCGTCAGGGGTTCTCACTGACCATGTCCGAACACCATCATCCTGGCAGCCTCCGTCAGGGGTTCTCACTGACCAAGTCCGAACACTGTCATCCTGGCAGCCTCCATCAGGGGTTCTCACTGACCAGGTCCAAACACGGTCATCCTGGCAGTCTCCGTCAGGGGTTCCCACTGACCAGACCCAAACACCGTCATCCTGGCAGCCTCCTTTAGGGGTTCTCACTGACCAGGTCCAAATACAGTCATCCTGGCAGCGTCCGTCAGGGGTTCTCACTGACCAAGTCCGAACACAGTCATCCTGGCAGCCTCCGTCAGGGGTTCTGACTGACCAGGTCCAAACTCCGTCATCCTGGCAGCCTCCGTCAGGGGTTCTCACTGACCAGGTCCAAACACCATCAATCTGGCGGCCTCAGTCAGGGGTTCTCACTGACCAACTCCGAACATAGTCATCCTGGCAGCCTCCGTCAGGGGTTCTCACTGACCAGGTCCGAACGCCATTATCCTGGCAGCCTCCGTCAGGGGTTCTCACTGACCAGGCCCAAACACCGTCATCCTGGCAGCCTCTGTCAGGGGTACTCACTGACCAGGTCCAAACACCATCATGCTGGCAGCCTACGTCAGGGGTTCTCACTGACCAGGTCCGAATACTGTCCTCCTGGCAGCCTCCGTCAGCGGTTCTCACTCACCAGGTCCGAATACCGTCATCCTGGCAGCGTCCGTCAGGGGTTCTCACTTACCATGTCCGAACACCATCATACTGGCAGCCTCCGTCATGGGTTCTCACTGACCAGGTCGAAACACCCACATCCTGGCAGCCTCCATCAGGGTTTCTCTCTGACCAGGTCTGAACACCGTTATCCTGGCAGCGTCCGTCAGGGGTTCTCACTGACCAGTTCCAAACACGGTCATCCTGGCAGCCTCCGTAAGGGGTTCTCACTGTCCAGGTCCGAATACCGTCATCCTGGCAGCCTCCGTCAGGGGTTCTGACTGACCAGGTCCGAGCACTGTCATCCTGGCAGCGTCCGTTAGGAGCTCTCACTGACCAGGTCCAAACACGGTCATCCTGGCAGCCTCCGTCAGAGTTGTCACTGACCAGGACCGAATACTGTCATCCTGGCAGCCTCCGTCAAGGGTTCTCACTGTCCAGGTCCAAACAACATCATCCTGGCAGCCTCCGTCAGGGGTTGTCACTGACCAGAACCGAATACTGTCATCCTGGCAGCCTCCGTCAAGGATTCTCACTGACGAGGTCCAAACACCATCATCCTGGCTGCTCAGTCAGGGGTTCTCACTGAACATGTCCGAACACCATCATCCTGGCAGCCTCCGTCAGGGGTTCTCACTGACCAGGTCCAAATACTATCTTCCTGGCAGCCTCCGTCAGAGTTTCTGACTGACCAGGTCCTAACACCGTCATCCTGGCAGCCTCCATCAGGGTTTCTCACTGACCAGGTACAACCACCGTCACCCTGGCAGCCTTAGTCAGGGGTTCTAACTGATCAAGTCCGAATACTGTCATCCTTGCAGCCTCCGTCAGGGTTTCGGACTGACCAGGTCCGAACACTGTCATCCTGGCAGCCTCCGTCAGGGGTTCTCACTGTCCAGGCCGAATACCGTCATCCTGGCAGCCTCCGTCAGGGGTTCTCACTGACCATGTCCGAACACCATCATCCTGGCAGCCTCCGTCAGCGGGTCTCACTGACACAGTCCGAACACTGTCATCCTGGCAGCCTCCATCAGGGGTTCTCACTACCAGGCCCGAATACTGTCTTCCTGGCAGCCTCCGTCAGAGTTTCTGACTGACCAGGTCCTAACACCGTCATCCTGGCAGCCTCCGTCAGGGGTTCTCACTGACCAGGTACAACCACCGTCACCCTGGCAGCCTCCGTCAGGGCTTCTGACTGAACAGGTCCGAACGCTGTCATCCTGGCAGCCTCCGTCAGGGGATCTCACTGACTAGGCCCGAACACTGTCGTCCTGGCAGCCTCCGTCAGGGGTTCTCACTGACCAGGTCCAAACACCGTCATCCTGGTAGACTCAATCAGTAGTTCTCACTGACCAGGTCCAAATACCATCAGCCTGGCAGCATCTGTCAGGGGTTCTCACTGACCAAGTCTGAACACCATCATCCTGGCAGCCTCCGTCAGGGGATTCTCACTGACCAAATCCAAACACCGTCATCCTGGCCGCCTCCATCAGGGGTTCTCACTGACCAGGTCCGAATACTGTCATCCTGGCAGCCTCCGTCAGTGGTTGTCACTGAACAGGACCGAATGCTGTCATCCTGGCAGCCTCCCTCAGGGGTTCTCACTGACCAGGTCGAAACACGCACATCCTGGCAGCCTCCATCAGGGTTTCTCTCTGACCAGGTCTGAACACCGTCATCCTGGCAGCGTCCGTCAGGGGTTCTCACTGACCAGTTCCAAACACGGTCATCCTGGCAGCCTCCGTCAGAGTTGTCACTGACCAGGACCGAATACTGTCATCCTGGCAGCCTCCGTCAAGGGTTCTCACTGACCAGGTCCAAAAAGCGTAATCCTGGCAGCCTCCGTCAGGGGGTCTCACTGTCCAGGTCCAAACAACATCATCCTGGCAGCCTCCGTCAGGGGCTCTCATTAACCATGTCCGAACACCATCATCCTGGCAGCCTCCGTCAGGGGTTCTCACTGACCAAGTCCAAACACTGTCATCCTGGCAGCCTCCGTCAGGGGTTGTCACTGACCAGAACCGAATACTGTCATCCTGGCAGCCTCCGTCAAGGGTTCTCACTGACGAGGTCCAAACACCATCATCCTGGCAGCCTCAGTCAGGGGTTCTCACTGAACATGTCCGAACACCATCATCCTGGCAGCCTCCGTCAGGGGTTCTCACTGACCAAGTCCGAACACCATCATCCTGGCAGCCTCCGTCAGGGGTTCTCACTGACCAGGTCCAAATACTATCTTCCTGGCAGCCTCCGTCAGAGTTTCTGACTGACCAGGTCCTAACACCGTCCTCCTGGCAGCCTCCATCAGGGTTTCTCACTGACCAGGTACAACCACCGTCACCCTGGCAGCCTCCGTCAGGGGTTCACTGAACAGGTCCGAACGTCGTCATTCTGGCAGCCTCCGTCAGGGGTTCTCACTGACCAGTTCCAAACACCGTAATCGTTGCAGCGTCCGTCAGGGGTTTTGAGTGACCAGGTCTGAACGCTGTCATCCTGGCAGCCTCCGTCAGGGATTCTCACTGACCAGGTCCGAACGCCGTGATCCTGGAAGCCTCCGTCCGGGGTTCTCAATGACCAGGCCCAAACATCTTCATCCTGGCAGCCTCCGTCAGGGGTTCTCACTGACCAGGTCCAAACACCGTCATCCTGGCAGACTCCGTTAGGGGTTCTCACTGACCGGGTCATAACACCATCATCCTGGCAGACTCCGTCAGGCGTTATCACTGACCAGGTCGAAACACGCACATCCTGGCAGCCTCCATCAGGGTTTCTCTCTGACCAGGTCGAAACACGCACATCCTGGCAGCCTCCATCAGGGTTTCTCTCTGACCAGGTCTGAACACCGTCATCCTGGCAGCGTCCGTCAGGGGTTCTCACTGACCAGTTCCAAACACGGTCATCCTGGCAGCCTCCGTCAGAGTTGTCACTGACCAGGACCGAATACTGTCATCCTGGCAGCCTCCGTCAAGGGTTCTCACTGACCAGGTCCAAAAAGCGTAATCCTGGCAGCCTCCGTCAGGGGGTCTCACTGTCCAGGTCCAAACAACATCATCCTGGCAGCCTCCGTCAGGGGCTCTCATTAACCATGTCCGAACACCATCATCCTGGCAGCCTCCGTCAGGGGTTCTCACTGACCAAGTCCAAACACTGTCATCCTGGCAGCCTCCGTCAGGGGTTGTCACTGACCAGAACCGAATACTGTCATCCTGGCAGCCTCCGTCAAGGGTTCTCACTGACGAGGTCCAAACACCATCATCCTGGCAGCCTCAGTCAGGGGTTCTCACTGAACATGTCCGAACACCATCATCCTGGCAGCCTCCGTCAGGGGTTCTCACTGACCAAGTCCGAACACCATCATCCTGGCAGCCTCCGTCAGGGGTTCTCACTGACCAGGTCCAAATACTATCTTCCTGGCAGCCTCCGTCAGAGTTTCTGACTGACCAGGTCCTAACACCGTCCTCCTGGCAGCCTCCATCAGGGTTTCTCACTGACCAGGTACAACCACCGTCACCCTGGCAGCCTCCGTCAGGGGTTCACTGAACAGGTCCGAACGTCGTCATTCTGGCAGCCTCCGTCAGGGGTTCTCACTGACCAGTTCCAAACACCGTAATCGTTGCAGCGTCCGTCAGGGGTTTTGAGTGACCAGGTCTGAACGCTGTCATCCTGGCAGCCTCCGTCAGGGATTCTCACTGACCAGGTCCGAACGCCGTGATCCTGGAAGCCTCCGTCCGGGGTTCTCAATGACCAGGCCCAAACATCTTCATCCTGGCAGCCTCCGTCAGGGGTTCTCACTGACCAGGTCCAAACACCGTCATCCTGGCAGACTCCGTTAGGGGTTCTCACTGACCGGGTCATAACACCATCATCCTGGCAGACTCCGTCAGGCGTTATCACTGACCAGGTCCGAATACCGTCATCCTGGCAGCCTCTGTCAGGGTTTCTCATTGACCATGTCCGAATACTGGCATCCTTGCAGCCTCCGTTAGGGGCTCTGACTGACAAGGTCCGAACACTGTCATCCTGGCAGCCTCTGTCAGGGGTTCTCACTGTCCAGGTCCGAATACCGTCATCCTGGCAGCCTCCGTCAGGGGTTCTCACTGACCAGGTCCAAACAACGTAATCCTGGCAGCCTCCGTCAGGGGTTCTCACTGACCAGGTCCAAACACCGTCATCC